>NW_024105078.1:0-57557 GCF_003945595.2 Pipra filicauda
TTCAGTAAAAGTAAGGTCATTGATTTAAGGTTTATTAAATTTTAGCTAAAAACAACAGGCTCCATTGGGATGTAAAATAATTTAAGTATTTCCTGCAGGCAGCCTTCATGCTTTAGAGCTGTTGCTCAAAGGTTTCATTCTTCTATGAAGGTGTCAACTGTAAATATAAAAATGCCTAACTGAAAATGTAATGGTTCAAAGATTCTAACTGAAATAAAAATTCCATCCTGGGGAACGCACTATAATCAAAATAAAGTGGTCTTAACTTTATTTTTCCTGTGGAGGCCGCACTTAAAATGAATGCTTCAATATAGCAGGTGTGGTAGGGATTGCCAGTTTTTATTTATTTATTTATCTACTCTCCCCTACAGATAGTCTAGCTTTGGAATCAGCAACACACTTCAGCCACTAATACAAGGCAATATGTGAGCTGCTGCCACTTCCAAAATGCAGTATCCTGGCATTTCAGTCAACTTTATAATCTGGTAAAAACCCACCTGGCAATATTAAAATCTAGCTTCTGAAGCACTTTTATTTCTGAAAGTTTTTTATGTCTTTTTATATCTCTTTAGCATATATTCAATATCTTGGGAGCAGTGGCCAGGATGTACACTTGATGGATGACTGGGGTGGGGAGTCTCCCCCACCCCCTGCTTTTTTTTTCCTCCCCTTTAATTTTAAAAAGAGGTGTGATAATTGTGCATTAGGTAAGGCTGGAACATGAATCCTGCAGATGCAGCTGTTTGACAACATTAACGTGGGGGGTTTGTACCATTGTTAGGTAAGTTAGCAGAGATTTTCCAAGCTAAGAAGGACAGCCTGCTGCCAAGCTCTGGCATCTGTCTTAAGAAGTCTTTTACTTCAAGGATGCCCTGAGGGAAATGATGACTGGATGCTTTTCTGAAGGCACAAATGGCCTGTTTTCTCTTCCATAGCATTCAGAATGGGACTCCTTGTTCCAGCCTGCCTGCTCAGGGTTTTGTGGTGCTGGGTTAGGGTTTTCATGTGGTTTTTCTCCTGGGATAAAGTTGTGTACAGTGAATATTGATTATTCATCCCATGTCTGGTTCACTGTCTACATCTTGAATTTGACCCAGAGTCTGTGTAAATGAGGAATGCATTGAAACAAAGTCAGGGATCCTTCAGTGACTTGTTTTTGTGAGTTCAATCTTCTGAGACCTCTGATGAGTCTGGCAGGGCAGTGCCTGTGTGCAGAGGGGCAGGGAAAGAGAGTCCCAGCACAGCAGCAGTGCCAGGGAGCAGCAGCATTTGGCCTGTTGAGAGCTGCTCTTTTTCTCCTGCCCCCTTCCCCTTCTGGGCCTGGGCTGAGGCCTCAGTGCTCTGGGCCTTGGTCCCTGGGCTGGGCTGGGTCAGTCCTGTGGCCATGGCCCTGCTGGCATGAGCTGGGCTCCACTGCACTCTTTCCACCACACAAGGGGCTCCATTTGCTCCGGGCACAGCCTGAAGCCTCAGCTCTTCTTCTCCAGGGCTCTCAAGAAGAAGGCTAAGGAGCAGACTCTCCAGAGGGTCCTTGCCTTGCTGGTTTCTCCCTGGAGTCCGTGTGCTGCCCTCAGGGTGCCACTGTGGGGGCTGAGGGGCTGAGGCTGCTCCAGCTGGTGCTGGTGGTGGCCAGT
The DNA here is from genome assembly GCF_003945595.2 of Pipra filicauda. Classification (NCBI taxonomy): domain Eukaryota; kingdom Metazoa; phylum Chordata; class Aves; order Passeriformes; family Pipridae; genus Pipra; species Pipra filicauda. The sequence goes on from NW_024105078.1 coordinate 1,635, forward strand.
GCCCCTGGAGATGGCAAATGGGGCCTGAGGAGCCCGGGGCCGATTCTCTGCTGCTGTGCTGGGGAGCGGGGCTGGCCCTGGGGCTGCAGGAGCTGCCTGAGCTGATGATGTGCTGAGCATTGCAGCCCCAGAGGGCCTGTCCCTGAGCTCCATGGCCTCCATGTCCTGCTGCAGGGCCAGCCCTGAGTGTGCTGCTCTGCTGGGCTGGGGCAGGGGCAGGGAGATGGGGGGACCAGGGAGGGGCTGGACTGGGCAGTGCCAGGGAGGGGAAAACCCCAATGTTGAGCTGAAGGGTGTGTGTGGGCAGGGTGGGGGCTCTGCCCCACCTAGGGCACCTCTGGAGTCAGCGTTTCCTTTGGCAGCACACCTTATCTAAGACCAAATAGTTTTCCAATGTTGGCTTTCCCCTCTCTTTCCCAAGGTTTTCTTTTTTGTTTTTTGTTCCCCTGAGGGGAAAAGGGGGAATAGAAGCACATGCTGATCTCTGCTTTTATCTGTATACAAAAGGGAGCTGGGGTGGGGGAGACAAAGCGATTTCTCTCTCTATTCTCTCCCTTTTATCCCATTCCCGCCTCCCTCGCCACACCCCGGGCGACTGTTTCACCGCCGCCCCTCCTCGCCCGTCCCGCGGGGCAGCTCTTTGAGCTCCGGGGCGGCGGAGACTCCCCCGGCGCGGCCCTTTGGTTTTCCTTGGTTTATTCTCCGGAGCTGATTCCGTTCCGAGCTCGCCCCCCCCTCTCTGGAGGATTCGGGGGCGGCGGCCCCGGGAAAAGCTGCGCTTGGGTGTGTGAGCTGGGGGGGTCTGCGGGGGGAGCGGGGTCTGGGGATCCCCTCGGGGGCTGCGGGGAGCGCGGCTGGGGGTGGAAAGGCTGGAGGGCTCGGGAGGGCTTAGCAGAGGAGTTCAGGGGTTCCCGAGGAGATTTTGAGGGGTCCCTGAGGGGGTTCGGTGTCCTGAGGGGACTCGGGGGGGGGGGAGGTTGAAGGTCCCTGAAGGGGTTTGGGAGTCCCTGAGGGAGTTTTAGTTTCTGAGGGTATTGGGGGGGTCCGAGGTGGGCTTGGGGGATCTCTGAGGGGGTTTGGGGGTCCTGGATGGGTTTTGCGGGGACGTTTGCAGCAGTTTTTGTGGTCTCTAGCTGGTTGCAGATGGCTTTGAGGCTCCCTTAGAGGGACTGGGGGGATCCCTGAATGGGCTTGGGGGGTCCCAGGTGTGTTTTGCGGGTCACAGAGAGGCTTTAGAAAGTCCAGGGGGAGGGGGATGAGGTCTCTTAGGGGAGCTGGGAGGTCCCTGAGGAGGTTTCGATGGGTCCTGGAGTGGATTTCTGAGAGGATTTCAGGAGTTTTGAGGGGATTTTTTGGAGTCCCCTAAAGCCCAGCAGTGGGTTCGGGGGGTCCCCCAGCCCCCAGGGGAGGGGTCCTAGGGATGCTCCCCAAAATCGGTGGGTGTAGATATACTACATCCGGGTAAGGGGATCCCAGTGCCCCCAGTATATCCCAATAACCTCCCAGTGATCCTCAGTATAGCCCAGTAACCCCCCAGTGACCACTCAATGTATCCCAGTGAGCACCCAGTAACTCCCAGTATGGCTCAGTAACCTCCCAGTGTCCCCCCCCGTGTGTCCTGGTATCCCCCAGTAACTTCCCAGTTCTCTGCCAGTGACCCCCAGTGTGCCCCAGTCCCCCCAGTCCCTCCCAGTGCCCCCTGGTTCCTCCCCGTGTATCCCAGTATCCCCCAGGAATCACCCAGTGCCCCCCAAAGCCCCCCAGTTATCCCCAACATGTCCCCAGATGCCCTTGGCCTTTCTGTGAGCATGGTTGGGAGCAATGTTTTTGGTGTCAGAGGGTCCAGGGGGGGCTCCTGGGGTGAGATGGAAGGTTGGGGACATCAGGGTTGGGGTTTGGGGACAGTGGGGTGGGGTATGGGGACAGTGGAATTGGGGGAATTATGGCCATGGAGAGGCCCTGGGGACATTGGAGACACCAGGGGGGTCTCAGGGTGTTAAGGGGGGAATTAGGGACACCAAGAAGGTCTTGGGAACCCCAGGAGGGTCTCAGGACTCACCTGCTCTTGGTGCTGCTCCTCCTCTTTCCCCCTAGACATCATTAACCACCCCAAATGTCTCCCAACCCCCTTTTCCTTTTAATCCCCTCCCCCTACAGATCCCTTTGACCTCCCAAGCCCCCTTTTAACTCCCCTAAATGCACCCAAAGCACCCCAAAACCCCCCAAATTCCTATCCAACTCCCCCCTCCCAAATCCCCCTAAATCTCTTCCAGCCCCCCCCTCAAATCCCTTCCAACCCCCCCACAGAGGGATCACCCGGCACCCTGGGACAGGAACACAGTGGACTGTACTGGAGGCACTGGGCTGTACTGGGAGGGCACTGGGGGGGCTCAGGTGTCCCAGGACAACGTGGCCCAGCTCCAGGAGAGATCTGGAGAGCAGTGAGAAGGTTCTGGTCTGTCCTGGTCTGTACTGGTCTGTGCCTCCAATCCCCAAAGCCCCTCCCCATCTCCCCCAGGACCCTCCCGCACCCCAAAGCCCCCCAGGCCCCTGACTTGGTCCTGCTGCCCCTTGAGCATCTGCAGCTGCTGCAGAACCAGGCATTTCATCAGCAAATGTGCAGGTGACCCCAAGCTGGGGGTGTGTTGATGTGCTGGAAGGCAGGAGGGCTCTGGAGCACAGATGGTGTGAGGAGAGGCTGAGGGAGCTGGGGGTGTTGAGGCTGGAGAAGAGGAGGCTCAGGGGAGACCTCCTGACTGTCTGCAAGTCCCTGCCAGGAGGTTGGAGCCAGGTGGGGGTGGGGCTGTTGTGCCAGGAAGCAGCAGTAGGACAAGAGGGCTGGGTCTTGAGCTGTGCCAGGGGAGGTTTCGGTTGGATATTAGGAAGCAATTTTTTGCAGAGAGAGTAATCAGGCCTTGGAATGGGCTGGGCAGGGAGGGGGTGGAGTCAGCGTCCCTGGAGGTGTTGAAGGTGAGAGTGGATGTGGCCTCAGTGCCATGGTCTGGGAAGCACGGCGGGGTTGGATCCAGGGTTGGACTTGATGATCTTGGAGGTCTTTTCCAACGTGGCTGATTCTGTGATTCTGTGATTGCCATTCCTATGGCAGCACATGCTTGAGGCTCTATCCCCAGGGTGATAGAGATGTCTGTCCATATCTATCTCCAAGGTTAGTCTGTAAATGTGTGGTGTTAGCAAAGCAGGCTGAGTTCTGGGCTGGTTGTAGAAGGAGAAAGAAGCCCAGAGGCCAGTGCAGGCAGGCAGCCCTGAGCTTGCACCTGATGTCCCCTCCCTGCAGGTTCCTGTCCTTGAGCCCAGGCCCTGAGGTGAGGCTGAGAAGTGGCGCGGAGGTGAGCCCAGAGCTGTCCCTGAGGTGAGGCTGAGAATAAGTGCAAGGCAGAGGTGCTGCTGAGGAAGGAGAGCCCTGTGGTGGGGAGGAAGACAAAGCTGTGACTGCCCATCCCCGAGCAGGTGCTGTGTCCATCCCCTGTGTGCCAGGTGAGCTGGGGCTTTGCTGCAGAGCTGCGGGCGCTGATTTGAGCGTCTCCAAGTGCTGAGATGGTGGGCACCCAGGAACACAAACTGTGCCTGGCCACGGAGCCTGCAAGGAGGAGCAGAGACAGCCCTGGCAGTGTGGGGGGCCAGGTTGTCCCTGTGCCTTCCCCTGCAGGCCCTGTCTGTCCCTGCTGGGCCCCTGTCCATCCCCATCAGGTCCCTGCCCGTCCCCCCGGGCTGAGCTCCCCCCAGGAAGTGCCGTGGAGCTGAAGCTGCTGCCATCCCCCCCTGCAGCCGCTGCCCCAGCCAAGGGAGCAGCAAAGGCAGGGCCAGGAGCAGAGGCAGCAGCAGGGGAGCCCTGGGGGGGCCGGGAAGCTCTTGTGTGGGTCAGGAAAGAGGCGCTGGGCACGAGGCCGGGGCTGTGCTGAGCAGGCCCAGCCCTCACATCCCCCCAGCCAACGCCGGCTGCCCGGGGGGCTTGGGAGGGACCCCCAGCCCGTGTGCCCCACACTGAGCTGGCAGAGAGAGAGCCAAGGGACAGGGCCACGGGCAGGGCCACGGGTGAGGCCTATGGGACACTCCACCCGAAATCTTTCGGGGAGTCCTTTTGTGTCTGTTCTTGGTTGTTGATTTCTGCTGGGGACCTGAGGGCCCCTCTGCAATCCCATCCATGGGGCACAATTTCCTCTCCAGAGCTTGACTCACTGCAGACTTTGCAGGGAAATCTGTGCTGGCAGCCTGAGTATGTCCTGACCCCCTGTGCTCCCCCCGGATCTTTGGGACAAGTTCCCTCTTCCTGGGCATCCACAGGATGAGGGGGGAGGCACTTGTTTTCCTGCTGCTCCTGTTCCTGCTCCCCCCTTCCTGCTGCTGTCGGATCAGCGGAGCAGCCACAATGGGAAATGGGTGAGAGAAGTGACCCAGGTCACTTCCACCACTGAAACGGTGGAAGCAGAGAAAGGAAAGCCTGGATAGTGGGGGCCTCTGGGATCCCGAGGACAACAGAGTGGAGAACCTGGAGAGGGGGAATATCTGGGAACGCGGTTCCCTGAAGGCGAGAATCAGAGGAGAAGGGACCCTTGGGACCCCCAACACTCCCAGCATCCCAGACAGGGGAGACCCTCCGAACCCCAGAGGGGAGACATGAAAGAGGAGGAACTTCTGGGAGAAATTTCTTGGGATAATCTTCATATTTTGGAGTATTTTTAGCTGAATTTCAACTTTTTGCAGTTTGGGGAATTAAGGGTCTTCTTGCTATTTCTGAGGGGTTTTTGCGTGAATCTGGGTGTTTTGGGTTTTTCTTGGTCTGAATCTTGGTGTTTGGGAGGTTTTTATGGTCACAGGATGCCCGGTGAGTTCTAGAGATGGACTTGGGCAGGAGGAACCCCCAAGCCAACGCGCTCAGCCCTTGTTTTCCCCCCATCAGGATTTGTCCTTCCCAAAGCTTGGTCGGATGGAGGAGGAGGCTGCGAGGAAGAGGAAGATGCCTTGGTCCCCCCAGGCAGGTGAGGAGGAAGTCAGTGTCCCTTTGGGCGGGTGTTGTGCTGGCTCTGTCAGCCGAGCATGGCCCCGGCTGCAGGACAACCCCGCTGGCGCCGCCGTCCTGCCGGGGCCGGAGTTGGGGGGATGTCCTTGGCCTTCCCTGTGGGCCGGAGGCAAATCCCCTGCCTGTCCTTCTTGCTTCCTGCCCCAGGCCCCGAGGTGAGGAGGGAGAGCCCGGAGGACAAATCCCCCCGTGAGACCCTGGTGGGAGAGGCCGTTTTGAAGGGCTCCCCAGCGCAGGAAGGCAGCGGGGAGGAAAAGGGCCGGAGATCCCCCCACAGGAGGGGCTCCAAAGCCATCCCAGGGTGCTCTGAGGAGGAAAGAGCCAGCCTGTGCTGGGAAGGCGGCCGGAGCTTGAGGGGGAGCTCTGACCTGGTGGTCCCTGAGCAACCTCCCAGCAGGGAGAAGCCCTTCAGGTGCTTGGAATGTGGGAAGAGCTTCAGGAGGAGCACCCACCTCCTCACCCACCAGCTCATCCACACTGGGGAACGACCCTACACGTGTGGGGAATGTGGGAAGAGCTTCAGGAGCAGCTCCAGCCTGATCCAACACCTGCACATCCACACTGGGGAAAGTCCCTACCTCTGTGAGGAATGTGGGAAGAGCTTCAGGCAGAGCTCCAACCTCCTCACCCACCTGCACATCCACACTGGGGAAAGTCCCTACCTCTGTGAGGAATGTGGGAAGAGCTTCAGGCAGAGCTCCCACCTCCTCACCCACCAGCGCATCCACACTGGGGAACGGCCCTACATGTGTAGGGAATGTGGGAAGAGGTTTCAGAGCAGCTCCAATCTCCTGAAGCACCAGCAGACGCACACGGATGAGAGGCCCTTCCGCTGCACCAACTGTGGGAAGGGCTTCAACCAGAACTCCACCCTCATCACCCACCAGCGCATCCACACTGGAGAGAGGCCCTACAAGTGTGGGGAGTGTGGGAGGAGCTTCACCCAGAGATCGCATTTGACCAGACACCAACAGACGCACTGATGATGGAAGCCCTGTGAGTGCCCCGACTGCGGGAAGAGCTTCGGCCGTAGGACTGACATTTTTGAGTATCTGCACTCCAACATCAGTTTATTCTTTTGAATATGTGTAAGTTTAACCTCATTTTAGTCTGAAAGCCAAATTCACCAGTACCCCATTCCCTGATAACCGTGGGCTGATTCTGACAAGTGAGGCACAAATTACCCACTGCCCAGCAAAAACCAGTGGGGCCAGCCAGTGGTCTCTGCCCTGGCAGCCCAGTTTCCCCAGTCTCATCTCAAAATGACCAGTTACACTGAAGCAAAGAGCACTGGAACCAGTGCAACAAGCCCCAGTCTGACTTTCACACCTGCCCACGTGTCCTGTTTCTGCTGCTCTACAGACTTCCTTGTTTAAAATACAATGGGAAAATGAACAGGTTTTGGGGTTGTTTTGGTTTTGGGTTCGGGTGGTTTTTTCCCCCCACTGTTCTCATTAACCTCATTTCAAATCTATTTCGGTGTTTGAAGATGAATTAAAATTTTGAATGATTTTTAATGTTAATGCCTTGACCAAAGTATCAAAACATGAAAAATAAAAAAAAAAAACACACAAAGCTGTCCATTATTGTCACAGTCAAACACTCAGAAGTACTAACATGAGAACAGTGAAAACCCCATAAATAAGACCATTAAAATAATTTTAATATTTATATATTATTATATTTTTACTAAGCTTAACATAAGGAAATTTACTTCCTGACATCAGCTTTCCCCACCTCTCAAAAAGGTAATTTAGTTACATCTTAGTCACCCTTGAAAGGCTCTTTCCAGTTGGGTTGGCCTCTGCCTTAGACACTCATGAGATCTGCCAAATCCAGTTTTAAGGGCAAATTTCCCCACCAGGTTCAACTGCATTGCTTTTCCCAAAAACTTTGCAAGTAACCCCACAACTTTCATCTTAAACTCTTCTCTCAACCTTGTAAAATAATTAGCAGTAAACAGACCTGGTAATGTGTTATAATTAAGAATTTCTTGTTCTCAGAGTTATTCATACACCAAAAAGATGCCACAGGAACGGCCAAAATATTAATAGCAACTTCTACACTTTGGAAATCTACATTTGGTTTTTAAAGATTTCACAGTGGTTGTTTCCTTAGGAATTCAGGCACATTTTACTAACAAGTTTCAATACAGTTACAAAAACATCTTCCTCCACTAAGACACATGCAGTCATCCTAACCTGAGGTGGACACTGAAAAGCCCAATTTTTTTCTTAGCTGTCACGAGTCTTTCATTCCTTCTGCCACATCAATTAGGCATCAGCCCATTTTTCAAGCTGCTGTTACCTACCAGCTCCTGGTTTGGTTTCCAAGCCCAGTATTTTGGCCACGATAAAATCAGGGACCTGGGCAGTCCTGTCAGAATGACAAAGAGTACTGACCCTCCCTGCCAGGGGAGACAAACCATTCCCAACCTCGACCAAAGGGTCAAGGCAACGATTCTGAAACAAAATTTACAAAGTTTTTCTCTTCAGTTTTTTGCTGAATACCATTTTATTTGAACATTTATTTTTTTTAAACATTTTTTATATATTTACATTTTTTTATATTTAAGGCGCAGGAATTCAAATTTATATTTGGGTACCATTTTATTCAAATATTTATTTTATTTAAACATTTTTTACGTATTTATATTTTTTTATATATTTAAGGCAAAGGAATCTGAATTTATATTTGGATACCATTTTATTTAAACATTTATTTTATTTAAACATTTTTTACGTATTTATATTTTTTAATATATTTAAGGCAAAGGAATTTGAATTTATATTTAAGTACCATTTTATTTAAACATTTTATTTAAACATTTTTTATATTTTTATTTATATTTTTTTAAATATATTTAAGGCATAGGAATTTGAATTTTTTCTGGATACCATTTTATTTAAAAATTTATTTTATTTAAACATTTTTTACATATTTATATTTTACCATCAGATGTTCTGTAAGCACAGCAGTCAAAGCACAACTCATGTAGGTTTGGGTATTTTTAGCTAAGGCTGTTTGCCAGGTTTCTCACATTTAGAGAGGAATTCCCAGTAAGATGTGACTATTCACAGATGCACTCTTTTTTGGGTGTTAGTTTGAAATTATAAACTGTATTGCATTAAGCAAAGTATGTCAACTTCAATAAAGCTTCAGTAAAGTGTTTTCAAGTATTTTCCCTCTTCTCTTAAACAAATGGAAAATAAAAATCGGTGCTTCAACTAAACATTATCTGTGCTCACCAGAGAGGGCAATACTGGATCTTTCAGGATCCACACATTTGGATGCTTTTGCAATTGGTGTTTGAAGCAACTTCTTTTGTAGACAACTGTTTCACCAAGTAAATTAAGGCTTTCACATTCAGCCCCTCCCTTTAGGTAAGGATTACAAACCAGAAAAGGAGGGAAGAATTACTCGGTGTGTAACTGAAAGGCCAAAGTCCTACCCAAGAAACCAGATGTGACAACAGCTCATTTACAACCCAGTGAGAAAACCAACAAAAATGCACACAGAAAGATTCAGGAGTCATGTGAAGATGAATATAAAAATGGAACATGAGTCACATGTTTTAGAGATTCGAGCAGATGACTGGGGGCTAGAAAGGCGTCAGTGGATGGCACAGGAAGAGTTTTGAGGAAGAGCTGGAAGGAGAAACCTGGCAAGAAATCTGCTGTTCTACACAGACCTGCAGTGGGAAAAACAGTTTAAGACTTCTGAAGGAACAAAGTAATAAAACTCACAGAGCCCAGGAGTAGAAGAGATTCAATACTTGCCAAAAAGCATCAAAACCAAGCTCATGGACACGCATTAAAAACTGAATTCCTCCAATTCATGAATTCCACTTTTTTGCTTCAGGACTGAATTCAGTGATATAACTGTTCCAAAGTCACAAAATGTGGCAGGGACAACAAAAGGTCAAGACCAAATTCCTTTTAGTTAAAGAAAACTGGAAAAGATTCTGTTCCCGTATTCATCCAGTAGAGATGAATAATTTTTTAATTATTAATTTTATTTTTTCTACTCAAGCCTGCCAATGTTGTGGGTTTTTTGACTATATGAGGAATGATCTGAAGTCTATCAGCTCACAATTTAATTTAAAAAGAAATAAAACCAAACAAGCAGAAAACCATCCTGGCATTACATATCATTTTGTGCAAAGCCAGACCTTTGTGAAGGTCTTTTTTTAAAAAGCTAAAAAGTAAATGGTTTTAAGGAAGAACAATTTACCAAGCCCTTCAACCAAGAGCAGCTATTTTGCTTACAGTGACCAAATCAATTCCTCCACACATCTGCAGGGAAAATGGGATATTAAAACACTTGAATTAAAATTAAAAATAATAAAGAAATCCTAAGGACCAAGCATTAGACTGTGAGTATTACACAAGTCCCATCCCTGAATGAAAAAAAAACAACCAAGCATTACAGATGACAGCATATGCTACAAAAGACATTTTATAAAAAACTTTCAAGTATCATCAGGGAATGTGTTATCAAAGAACCTGTGCAAACCACCCAAGAAATTCAGGCCCCGTCCTGTACACAAATCCCTTGAGAAATTACCACCAGACAAACACAGATAACCATATATTGCTCTTACAAGAAAAGGCAGCTCCAAAGAGCTCAGAAAAGTAAACAAGGGACAGGTAAAACTGCCTTTATTGTAATACCTGTTCAGCACAAACAGCATCAGGGCAATCCAGGAAAGGTGCAGACCATTATGACTGAAGTGCTCAATTTTGTATTTAGCATGGAACATGCAGGTCAGCCAAGATCTGCTCCTGACACTGCGGGGTTTAATTTTAATCTTTAATTTTGCTATTTTTTGAAGAGCAGGTCAGTTAAAAGTTGCAGCTTTAGACATTTCAGGATTTAACATCAGGAACACAAGTCTTGGGTCTCACAGGCTCAGTCCCCTCATTATCCTCAGACTGGTCTTGCCTTCATTGTCACAGACTGTGCAATATCTGTGGTTTTGACCCTCTACACTGAAAATTCCCATGGGATTTCAGATGTGCTCCGTTGTTCTTCAGGTCTGAGATCATTTCTAAACACCAACTCTTAGTTCTCCCAGATCCCATCAGACAGTTACACAACCCAGTTCCAGAACACACTGTCACACATTTGCACAACAGCCCTGTTTGCTGCAGGACACCCATGATCTTGAACACGTTCATTCTCTGTAAATATTATCTGAATTCTGCCTTGCACATCAGCAGTGACTCACTGCAGGTAAAGGTTTAGTACAACCTGGAGAGACATTTTTATAAAGCTTTGCAAAATTGGCCCACGATTTTCTACATGAACGGGCTGAAGGCTTCATCCAATCCAAAGAAAACAGCTGCACTCAGGCAGGGGTTCATGACTGTATTCTTTAATTATCACCATCAATTATGTAATTTTAAAAAGCAAATTATCAAGAGTGTTTTTGAGATTCTTGACACAGGTGTCTTCACGAAGACACCTTGTGCTTTGAGGTCCTGAGCACGCACTGAGGTACCTGAGCATGGGAAGCTGCAAAAAGGAACCAGTTCAGGGAGGCAAACGAGCTCTCCAACTTTGAATTACACAGTGGGGAAAACCTGACTCAAAGGAAACGTGTTCCTCTGGCTCTAAATGCAGAATCTGAGAGTGTAAAAACAAATTATAAACATTAGAAAGCTGATTTGTTTGTACTGCAAGGAGGAGAGCAAGATGTCTCGTAACGCTTTAGGCTTTAGAGTCAAATTTACACCAAAAAGAGAATTTTTAAGTTTGTTGTAGAAACAATTGATTGGAAAGGAAAAGCTTATGAGTGTCCCTAGCTAATGAATGAATACCTTGAACTAAGGAAAAGCATTTCTGAAGTGTGGTTAGACAATGTCCTTAGGAGATGGCAATTCTCAGAGCACAGCCTGGCTTTCCTACGTGTCACCACAGTCACTGCAGGTTGTTAAAGTTGTATGTGAGTGACCATAGAAATCTTCAAAGGTGCAGGAGACACAAACATTGCTGTAGTCAGTACTTACTAACAGTTTTCAAATGCACTGAGCTTGAAAGAAAATAAAGTCAACAAGGTAAAACACTGCAGCTTAAATGTTTAATGCTTATTTTGAAGAAAATTATTTCCAACATAATTTAAAAAAGAAACAAAAAAAAGGGACATAAAAACAAACAAAAAACCACAACACAGTATAACATACCTGGCACGAACAGCACAGAATTTTGCTGAAGGACTTTCACCCAACCAGTCATCTGAATCTTTGGAAGAAAAATATGCAGTGAGAGCCTTTAAAGAAAAAAAAAGGAAAAACAAAACCAGGTTTGTCTGAAAACAAGGTACAGACAGATCTCACCTACAGTCCTAATGTTCTTGACTGACAAACTTGCTGAAAACACAGGTGTCTTTCAATTCATAAAAATGTTACCTACACTACAATAACAATATTCTATCTTTGCCAAGCATCAGCCTTTGTGATCCCAAAACCAAGAAACAGGCCCCAAAAATCTCCTCTACAAATACCTGAAGTCTCCTGTTACTGCTGTTCCTGTTGTCAAATGTGAGTTCTACAATATCCCCAACCATTAATGCTACAAACTCAGTAAGTACAAAATACAATCAAAGTTTAATGCAGGTTCTCACTGGTGAAATCGGACATTTAATGAAATGGATTTATTTTCCACAAATACAAGGTATATGTATCTATATACACAGATTATAAAAATTACAAGCCACTTCACAAATAGCCTTGTAGAGAGAAGTAAGGTCCCCCCTGAGCCTCCCCTTCTCCAGACTCAACAAGCCCAGTTCCCTCAGCCGTCCCTCAGCAGACATGTTTTCCAGAGCCTTCCCCAGCTCCGTTCCCTTCTCTGGACACGCTCCAGCCCCTCAAGGGCCTTTTGGCACTGAGGGGCCAGAACTGGACACAGCACTCCAGGTGGGGCCTCCCCAGTGCCCAGCACAGAGGGGCAATCAGTTCTCTGCTCCTGCTGGCCACACTCTTCTCCACAAAGGCCACCATGCCCTTGGCCTTCTTGCCCCCCTGGGCACACTCTGCCTCATATCCAGCCCCTGTCAAGCAGCACCCCCAAGTCCCTTCCTGCTGAGCAGCTCTCCAGCCCCTCTGCCCCCAGCCTGGGGCGTTCCAGGGGGTTGTTGGGACCCAAGGGCAGGCCCTGACACTTGGCCTTATTGATCCAGCCTGTCCAGATCCCTCTGCAGAGCCTTCCCGCCCTACAGCACATCCACACTCACACCCAGCTCAGTCAGTCTCCCAAACAGGACAAAGTCTGACCACCAGCAGTCCAGGGTGTCAGTTCTGCTGCCCCCTCCTTCCTCCACCCAGAATGGAAAACTCCATCATTTTGGGGTCTCTGTGCCCAATGGCTCTGACCACCACATCCTCCACCAGTCACAGAATCATGGAATGGTTTGGGTTGGAAGGGACCTTAAAGAGCATCTCAGTCCAACCCCCTGCCATGGGCAGGGACACCTTCCACTGGACTCAGAGCTCAGAGCCCCATCCAACCTGGCTGTGAACACTTCCAGGGATGGGGCAGCCAGAACTTCTCTGAGCAACCTGTGCCAGGATCTCACTACCATCACAGTCCAGAAATTCTTCCTAATATCCCATCTAACCCTTCCCTTTCTCAGTGTGAAGCCACTGCCCCTTGTCCTGTCACTCCAGGCACTTGTCCAAAGTCTCTCTCCATCTTTCTGGTTGGCTCCCTGAAGGGAAGCACTGCAAGGCCACAATTAGGTCACCCCAAAGCCTTCTTTTCTCCAGCCTCAACAATCCCAATTCTCTCAGCCTTTCCTCACAGCAGAGCTGCTCCATCCCTCTGATCCTCTTACTGATCCCCTCTGGACTCACTCCAGCAGGTCCATGTCCCTGATGTGCTGGAGCCCAGAGCTGGAGGCAGCTCTGCAGGGGTGACAACATTACAGCCATGTGTGTTCCAGCAAGGACACTGTGGAACCTCCTGGAGCCGAGGGGTCACTGTGAAACTCCAAGGCCTCATGAAATCAAAGGAACCCTGGGAGACTGTGGAAACTCATGGAACCAAGGGTTCCTTGTGCCATGGAAGGCCTCATGGAACCAAAGGAGCCCTGAGACATTTCGGGCCCTCATAGAATCAAGGGGCCATTGTGACACTGAGGAACCTCGGAGACTCAAATACCACTGTGACACTGCAGGGTCTCATGGAACCAAAGGATTCCTGGGACACTGTGGAATCTCATGGAACCAAGGGGCCACTGTGACATGTGTGGCCTCCTAGAACCAAAGGAGTCCTGAGACATTTTGCAAACTCATGGAATCAAGGGTCCATTATCACACTACAGAGCTTTATGAAGCCAAATGGACCCTGTGACTCTGTGGAACCTCATGGAATCCAGTGGCCATTCCCACACTGTAAAACCTCATGGATACTGTCAGGTTCCCATTATTAAAAGACACCTCTGCCCAAATCCAACTGCAAAGGAGACCATGTGCCAAAGTCAGCAGTCCAGGTTTGATTTAACAGTAAATATGAGGTAGAGACAGAGAAAGTCAGTCCCAGTCCTGCTGCAGGACTGTCCAGGGACTGCAGGCAGGGACAGCCACGGGCACTGCTGGCACAGAGCTGACCTCTGCAGCAGCACTGCCATCCTGCAGGGGCATCTCCTCAGGCCAGGGCCTCAAAGCTTCAATCTGCTTTCCACTTTGCTCTCCAGGATGTGCCCAACACAACGCCCTGCAGAGGAAACCAGCAGTGACCAGCACAAGGGGGGGAGTGCTCAGGGTGGGGGCACCCAGCAGTGCCCTGGCACAGCCAGCGCCGCTCCCAGCACTGGCCTCTCACCCCAGGCCATTGGGCTTGTTCTTCCCTCCAAGGAGGGACAGCAAATGACCAGCTCAGGGGTCCATGTTTGCACTGCATGGACAAGACATGCCCATGTGTCACGGTTTGGGGCTGGGGGGTGGAAGGCTTAGACAAAGTTGATGGCAGAAGCTGTCTCGTTGAGCTACGAGGTGCAGAAAGGACCCCCTTGCTTTCTAAATTCCTTCTCAGAGAGGAGCCTGGGGGTGGCTGGATCCAATCTCAGACTCAGATTTTGGTTTCGATTGAAGGAATTATAGAGGTGTGATTCAATCACTTTGTCCTGCAGGTTTTAGTGATGGCAAATCAGAAATATTTCTATAAAATGAATTGTTTATTATGACAAATGAACAGAAAATTGATCACACAATTGAATAGATGAAAGACCTTAAAGAGAATTATTTCCTGCACAGTATTAAAGCATAAACCTCCTAGTACTATAGTGTACAATAGGACAGTGCAGTCTATCAAAGTAATTCTATTAAAGTATTAGATCAAAGCCAGCAAAAAGAAACAATCCTGAAGCAGACATTGAGATAACTCATCCCACAATGACAGGGGGTAGTTCTCTCTCTTTCACTTAACCTCTGGACAGTGACCATGAAGAGCTGTCCCTGCTTCATGGGACAAGCTCCATACACTTCAAAGAAGTCTGTGGAAGAATCTGCCACATGACAGTTGGATGGGACTTTTATAGTTATCAAGGGTTTGACTGTCACATGTATTTCAAGGCCAGGGAGCAGCTCATCTGTCAAATCCTGCTTCAGAAAGCAGGATGTGTGTCTGAAGTTTCAGGAACCATTTAAGGTTTAGCATAATTAAACATTAAAATCAGCACCTTGACACCAGCAGGAACTCACTACAGAGAGCTTGCATTGTTTGCATTCTGACCAGTTTTTAGGTATTATCAGAGCAGAGCATCCTGCCAGAAACGGCCCCTTGATTCCATGAGATTCCAAAAACTCTCAGGGTTCCTTTGGCTCCATGAGGCCCTGCAGTGTCACAACGGACCCTTGGTTCCATGAGGTTCTGGAGTGTCACAATGGCCCTGATGATTTCATGAGTTTCCACTATCTCTCCAGGATTCCTTTGGTTCCTTGAGGCCCTGCAGTGTCACAATGGCTCCTTGATTCCACGATGTTCCAGAATATCCCAGGGTTCCCTTGGCTCCAAGAGGCTCCCCAGTGTCCCACCGGCCCCTGGATTCCAGCAGGCCCTGCAGTGTCCCAATGGCCACTCGGTTCCACGAGCCACAGCGGCTGCCGCCGGCGTCTGTGCCCGGAGCCGCCGCTCCCACGGGGCTGCCGCACTCACCGCCGGGGTTGCCGCTCGCGCAGCCGCCGCTCTGCCCCGGCTGCACCGGGACCCGGCACCGCCTCGGGCCTGCGCTGCCGCCTCAGCGGCCACAGGGACACAGGGATGGGGGACCTTTGCTCTGACACTGATGGGGCCTGCCTTTGTTCTGCTGGGCTCTGGGCTTTAGGGAAATTGCTGTTCATTGTCATGCTCCACTGGAACAGCTCCTGAATTCCAAAGGTTTCCTAATCCAGGGGGAGGGGTTTCTATGGCATCGGAGGTGCCGCCCCTCGGGACACATTGTCAATAAACCATCCAGCTGACTGGGATGGGTGTAAGAGCTGGGGAACACAGGATAATCAGTCATCCCATGAAAACCTTGGAATATTCCCTGACTGAATCAGAACCCAAATGGAACAGTTTGGATACAATTCCCAAATAGTTTGGAAACTCCAGTCATTCCTGACACCAGGATGGAAATTCAGCAGATCACTAAAGCCAGTCCCCTTGGGAGCCCACACCCAGCGGGGCTGAGGGAGGCCCTGGCAGCTCCCCAGCACCTCCCTCTCAGTGGGACACCTCTGGCAGCCTCTCCCAGCTCGGGAACCCTCCAGTTTCCAACACTCCAAAGACCCTCGCTGGTGCCCAGGACAATTCTGATCCCCCTCAACAAACACTCCTCCAGCTGTGACCCTTGTCTGATGGGGAAAAAAAAGGGATTTGTGGCAGTGTTTCCCTGACAACAAGGAGAATTTGGGAGAGGGACCTTTCCACAGCCAGCTCTTGATGTGTCCACACATCTCTGCCTGGGTGTGGGTGTGAATTGACTGTGGTGGGAATGTTGTTCTTGTGAATCTATAATTCAGTCACTGTTAAAATTGTAGCACATGCTATTGAATCACCTGATAACTGTTCCATTGGTCAATGATTAATTGCTAGTAATGTCTTTTGTCCCCTTATCTTTGGATCCAATTCGTTTGTGCCCTGACCCTCTTGCATCCCAAGGATCTGTTAAATCATTTTCTTTCATCAAAAATATATATTTTTCATGACTTTCACTTTAAAGTCATCCTCCTTAGCTAAACTACAAAACAACTCCAATTAGCTCTAGAAGTCTTGAAGACTTGACAATTAAAGGAATGAAAATAATTTGGTTTTCAGTGTTTTAATGGGTCCCACAGTGTGTTTGGAGTTGCATCAGCTGTCAGTCCAAGATGGGCCATGTCAGAACTGGTGAGGTTGGGGGGTGAGGAGCAAGGTTGATCATACAGGGTCAGTGTGCATCTCCTGAGGAGACACTCAACATCAAGATCACTTGGAGAACACTTCTGTCACCTCTTCTTTGAACTACAAAATATCCATCCTTGAATTAAAAAAAAAAAGTAAAAACTTTGAAGACTTGTTTTGAAATTGCCTTGAAGACAATTAAAGGAAGATAAAGAGATCCTGAGGGATTTCTGGAATCTAATGAGCTCCATGGTGTGTTTGCAGCCCAGCCCATGATTCTGAGGTCCTGAGAGAAGATTGAAGAAGCTGCTGAAGAAGTCAGAAGCCAAACTCCAAGTGCCTTGAAGCATTGCTGGGCCCCACTGAGGGCAGGCACTGACTGCACCAAGTTGCCCAGGGTCCTCCTCTAAGGGCCCCTGAGAGTGACTCTCAGCTGGGGCAGCTCTCAGGGCTGTGCACAGATGGCTCCCCTGACTCTTGGTGCCCGAGGCTGCTGCTGACTGGCAGGGCTGGGGCAGAGGTGACCTGGCAGCCCCTTGCCAGCCCTGGGCCCCCTTGAGATCCTGAGGCACCGCTGACTCCTGCTGGCATTGCCGCCCCTCTGCTCCTTGTGTGCCACGGGCTGAGCAGGGACAGGGCACCTCCCGTTCCTCTGCCAACCCCCTGGACCTGCTCGGGGCCTTCCGGGGCCTTCCAGGTCCTTGCCCTGCTCCCAGGGGCTGTGGGGGGGCTTAATGGTCAGGGCTTGGGCTTTAGAGCTCAGGGTGGGGATTGGGCAGAAGCTGAGGGGGGGTTGTTGTTCTGCTGGCAGTGTCTGGTTCATGATTAGGGGAAGAGGGTTTTGGGCTGGGTCAAGATTAAAGCTTGAATTTTCACACTGACAGTGCAGGTTTGGATAGAGGTGGGCATTGGAGTACAAATAAGAATCTGGACTTCTGGGTTTGAGCTTTGCCTTCAAGGTCAGATTGAGGCTGGGAGTAGAGCAGTGGATTCCTTCCAGTGGGAGGGGCAGCACTTTTAGGTAGTTTTGGGGCTTGAGATTACAAAAAGGGGAAAGGCCCATCAGGAATGTTTGCACAGGCGGTGCTGCAGCACCCTCAGCCTTAACTGCACCTGGTTTTACCTCATGAAATCTTTGATCTGTTGGCCAAGCCTTTCTTTCCTTCCCCAATTGTCTTATCCCTTTTGTGCAGGTTCCTCCTGACCTCCCCAAATCTTTCATCTGGATGGGCTCAGCTCTGTGATGACCCTCAGGACCCCTGAGCATCTGCCTGCCCTCCTTGGCCAGTCAGTTCCTGGGAACAGCCCTGGCAGCGCAGCCCCCAAGGGCACACGATGTGCTGGGGGCTGGAGAGGACCCTCCTCAGCCTGGGCAGCAGGGCTGCGGGGGGGGATTCCCTGCCCCTCCCCAGATGGGCCCTTCCTGCCCACCAGCTCCTGCTCCAAAGGGCTCCCACACACCCTGGGCCACTTGTCCCACTTGGGCACTGGAGCTGCCCCAGGGCATCTCTGGGCAGTGGCCAGCTCTGGGACTGCTCTGGGAAATCATGGCCTGAAACCACGAGTGTGGATTTTAGGAGAGAGTGGAAACCTCTGCAGAAATTGCTCAAGGCTTCCTGTCCAACATTTAAAGGGTTATTTTTTTTTTTAATTTGTATAAATTTTTATAATTTTTTCATAGTTTTTTTCACTGAAAAACCAAATCCATATTCTGTGACCTGATTCACTCACTGTATGAACAGGTTTGTACAGCTACTTATCAAAATAAATTTCCTACCAATGATTCAAATGAAGAAATATTGTTCAGAGGAGCAGCTGAATTTTTGAACAGATTTTGTATCTCTAATTTTACCTCTTTTGTTCTTCCTCTCCCTATTTTTGCTGTCAAAGGTCTCTCCAAGGTATGTGTCCCTGGCAGTGTTGTCATACCAGCGAGCTGTGCCCTGTGCCATGAGAAAAGGGACAAATGTTCTGGAGAACAGCACCAGTCCTGGTCCCAGAAGCCCTCTGAGTGCCCAAGTGAGATGGTGCCCAGGCTGCTTCGCTGGTGTGGAATGAAAGGGCCAGGCCAGAAAGGCAGAGGAGGGTGATGGAGGAGACAGGGCCATTTGCAGGGGATGTGTGCGAGGCTGGGGAGATGAATGTCCCAGGGCCAGTGAAGGCTGTTCCTGGAGTCACCCCAGAAGTGTCAGGGCTCTGACAGGGCTCCGGAGCTGAGCTGGGCTCCTGCCCTGCTCACACCCCCAGGGCTGTGCAGAGACAGGAGTCTTTCCCTTGCACACACCCCCAGTTCCTGGCAGCAGGGGCAGTGTCTGCCTGGCTCCTGCTGCCACTGCCAGGGGCTGGAGGCCCCTCAGCCCTGCAGAGCCCCCACCCTGCACACTCACACCCTTCAGCTCAAAATTGGGGTTTTCCCCTCCCTGGCACTGCCCAGTCCAGCCCCTCCCTGGTCCCCCCATCTCCCTGCCCCTGCCCCAGCCCAGCAGAGCAGCACACTCAGGGCTGGCCCTGCAGCAGGCCATGGAGGCCATGGAGCTCAGGGACAGGCCCTCTGGGGCTGCAATGCTCAGCACATCATCAGCTCAGGCAGCTCCTGCAGCCCCAGGGCCAGCCCCGCTCCCCAGCCCAGCAGCAGAGAATCGGCCCTGAGCTCCTCAGGCAGCTCCTGCAGCTACAGGGCCAGGGCAGCCTCTTCCCATGGTCCCTCTGCTCACACAGGGTGTCCTGCTCTTCTCCTGGCACATCCCATCTCCCCACAGAGCCTTTCCCCAGGGGAACACGTCTGTGCTGGCCTGAGCAGCCCTTCCTGCACCCCCTGCCCGTGCTCCCCACAGCCCCTGAGCTGGGGGGGCTGCTCTGCAGAGCAGGGGGGATGTGGGGCCCGGGGCCATGGGGGACTCTGTTGGGCTGTGCTGCTCAAACTGGGAGGCAGAGCCAGCTGATGGTGGTCTGAACGTGGGCTCCGAAGGAGACCTGGAAGTAGAAAAAGAGCAGCTCTGATAAAACAAAGTACTGGTGCTCCCTGGCAGTGCTGCTGTGCTGGGACATTTTTCCTTCCCTATAACTTCATGCTGTTCTCAGAGTTAGGATCCTAGATAAACAAGGCACTGAATGGTAGTTTATTTTGTTTAAAGCACAGAAATAGATGAATATACAGTTCATCATTTGCAGAGTTTCTAGATCAAATTCAAGAGGTAAGCAGTGAATGAGGTGGGGGATGAATAATAACATTTCTTTGAGCACAAAATTATGAGAAGAGGAACCCAGTGACCACCACTAAAAAGTTGAGAAGGCAGGCTGGGACTCTCATGAGTTGCATTTTAAATGCTGGACAGAAGAAAGCACAGAGCTTATTGTTGCTGAAAAACATCCACTCATTATTGTCCTCAGGCCATCCTTTAGCTCCTGGTTCCTGAGGCTGTAGATGAGGGGGTTCAGTGATGGAGGCACCACCGAGTACAGAACTGCCACCACCAGGTCCAGGGATGGGGAGTAGATGGAGGGAGGCTTCAGGTGAGAAAAAAACGAAGTGCTGACAAAGATTGAGACCACGGCCAGGTGAGGGAGGCACGTGGAAAAGGCTTTGTGCCGTCCCTGCTGAGAGGGGATCCTCAGCACTGCCCTGAAGATCTGCACGTAGGAGAAAACAATGAAAATGAAACAACCAAACACTAAACAGACACTAACCCCAATGAGCCCAATTTCCCTGAGGTAGCCTGAGTGTGAGCAGGAGAGCTTGAGGATGTGTGGGAGTTCACAGAAGAACTGGCCCAGGGCATTGCCCTGGCACAGGGGCAGGGAAAATGTATTGGCTGTGTGCAGCAGAGAATAGAGAAAGCCAGTGGCCCAGGCAGCTGCTGCCATGTGGGCACAAGCTCTGCTGCCCAGGAGGGTCCCGTAGTGCAGGGGTTTGCAGATGGCAACGTAGCGGTCGTAGCACATGATGGTGAGGAGGAAATACTCTGCTGAGATGAAGAAATAAAAGAAAAAGGCCTGTGCAGCACATCCCGTGTAGGAGATGGTTGTGGTGTCCCAGAGGGAATTGTGCATGGCTTTGGGGACAGTGGTGCAGATGCAGCCCAGGTCTGTGAGGGAGAGGTTGAGCAGGAAGAAGCCCATGGGGGTGTGCAGGTGGTGGTCACAGGCTACGGCGCTGAGGATGAGGCCGTTGGCCAGGAGGGCAGCCAGGGAGATGGCCAGGAAGAGCCAGAAGTGCAGGAGCTGCAGCTCCCGCCTGTCTGCGAATGCCAGGAGGAGGAACTGGGGCATGGAGCTGCTGTTGGACATTTGCTACTTCTTAGCACAGGGTCTGTTCAAAAAAGGAAAGGACAGGGAACGATTAAGACATACCTCTGTGAAAGAGCAATTCCATTTTTAAAAGAAATCGATGTGTCAAATGTCACCAATGCACTGCCAAGGAGTCAGGTTTGCTCTGCTGCAGTGGGACATGGAACTTCTTTGGTAGAGCTCTCATACAAGGAATGTCAGATGTAACAGACCTTGAGTACAAAAGTTCCATCTCTACTGAAATGACTCAGAAGAGCTGGAGCTGCAGAACAGAAGCTTAGTCTGAGCTTAGAATAATTGTACCTGTGTTTTCCATTTTTACCATCACACCTGGAAGATTCTTTTCTATTGCGGGAATCCTCATTTCTATGGCCCAGCACACAGTGCCCAGCAGAGCTGCAGGGAAGGGCCCCCAGAGCTGCCTGAACACCCCCTCCCCCAGGCCTTGGGGACACTTGCCCCCCACTCCCTGCCCAGGGCTCTGCTGCCTGGAGCTGTCCCTGCCAGCAGCTGCTTCCCAGGGCCCAGGGCTGAAAAAGTGACACTGATGCTGTCTATAAGACAGTTTTGATGTCTGATACTCTCAGGTTCAATCCCCTCTAATCTAACAGAGTTCAAGTTTCAGTGTCTCCTCCTGTGCTCAGAGATTCATTTCCCTGTTGCAGTCAGCACCCAGACAACCAAGAGTATAAAACTGAAAGAACTGGTTCATTCTCTTGTAGGTACCTCCTGTCTATCTGTGCCTCTTGCAAATACCTTCTGGGAAATTTCCTGCTTATATCTGGAGCTGTGACCAGCCCTCATCCCTGCAGCACACTTTGGAGATCAGAAGGACTCTGCCCTGCTCTGCCCTCCCAGGAGTTGTTCCTTCCCCACAGCCCTTCTCCCCCAGCCCCGTGGCAGCTCCTTGGCCGGGCTGAGAGCTGACCCTGGCAGGCAGCAGAGTCCCTGCCCCAGCACACAGAGCCCTGGGGGCAGGACCCTGCTCTGCCCCACAGCCCTGGGCACCCCTGGCTGCACCCCCACCTTCCCACCCCACAGCCAGCCCTGGCACAGGGAACCTTCTGGCCCTGGGCCTCTGAGGGGGCAGCAGCAAGTCCTGCTCTGCAGCAGCTTCTCCTGCTGCACCCCAGCAAATCCAGCAGAGCCATCCTGACAGCTCCTGCCACTGCTGCCATTTGGCAGCTGGGAGAGGCACTTGCAGGAACTCACCTGCACTGCTCTGCAGCCACAGCCTGACCGTGGCAAAGGGCTGTCAAGGTTCCTGCCCTGAGCAGCTCTGCCCTGTCCTCCCACCCCAGGATCCCTTGAACCTCCTGCTCACTTCTCCTCTCTGCCCTTGCTGCCTGCAACTCCTGCCCTGCTCTGCCATATGGCCACTTCCCCTGCACTGCAGCAACTGGGAGAGTCCTGCTGAAAGATCCTGGAAGCTGTGGGATGTGCCAGCTTTAGGAGATGCCTCCAGGAAGGCAAGTTGAACTTTCCTACAGCCAGAGAATTCTTCCTTCAAATCCTGGGAAGGTTTCTCCCGTAGTAAGAGCTCAGTCCCCTCCCAGCCCAGGCTGCCTCTCATCTCTCTGCCTTCTCTCCTGTGCCCTGGGTGCTGCAGGCAGTGCCCTCAGCCCTGCTGGGCTGTGCAGAGGAGCTGCTCACCAGCAGAGCTGTTTCTTTGAAGCTCTTCTTGCTTGCCAGGAGCTCCCTGCGTGCCAGGAGCCCAGCCCAGCTCAGCAGCACAGCAACAGCCCCAGGCATTTCATGACCCTCGGGGGGGTTTGATGTTGTTTACAAGAGACTCAGTCCCTGAGAGGAAGTTTAAACAACTTTTCAAGAAGTCAAAGTGAGATTGAAACACTGAAGTTTCTCCTGGTGCTAATGAGTCTCACTGAGGGACACAACTGAGAACTTGTCCCCAGATTCCAGTTAGAGCAGAAAACTGCAGACAGTGATGACAAGGATGGACAAGAAGGGAAAGGTGGCGCTGATGCTGAGGAGAACTGGACTTGTTTCCTTAATCTAACAGGCCAAGCCCTGACCCCCAGCTCCTGGGAAGGCAGATCCTGTCCCTGCCTCATTCCTCAGGGCTCTTCCTGGGGCACTGGGATGTGGGATGTGCAATGCCAAGGGCAGGACCATGGGGTGGCACCTGCCAGGCTGCTGAGCAGGGACAAGGAGGCCATGAGGCCCCAGGGCTGCAAGGGCCACTCCCCTCCTCCTGGCATCAGGGGCACAGGCAGCAGCCATGGCCAAAGGCCTGCAGAAGGTGGCTGTGTCAGGGCCTTTCAGCTACTCCCCATCCCTGTCTCCTCTCCAGCCCAGGCTGTCCTACGGTGTCCATGCCCTGCCCCTCTATCACTCCCTAGCAGGTCAGGGGAGAGAGTTGGGTGGGGAAAAAAACAACTCGTGGGTTAAGACAGTTTATTTAAAGCAAAAGACAGCAGGGTTTGTTCTCTGCTTCCCATGAGCAGCCATGGTCGGCCACTCCCGAGGAGCAGGGCTTGGGTCCGCGGGACGGTTCCTCAGCAGGCAGCCATCAGACAATGAATGCCCCCCTCCTGCTCCCTGCCTCAGCTTTTAGAGCTGAGCTGACCTCCCATGGGCTGCAATGTCCCTTGGCTCAGTTGGGCTCAGCTGGCCTGCTTGGGTCCCCTGCCAGGCTCTTGCCCTCAGCTAAGGAAGGAATGTCCCAGTGTTGGTGCTGTGCTCAGCAGGGGCCAAAACACTGGGGTGTTCTCAACCCCCTTCCAGCTGCCAATGCCAAGCCCAGCCCTGGGAGGGCTGCTGTGGGGAACTGAACTGCAGCTCAGCCAGACCCAACCCCAATGTCTATGGCACATATTCTATAGAATCCATCCTTAGGTGTTGTATGATAGATCTATAAGATATTACAAATAATAAGCAATAATAAGGCAAGTGTCCTCCTTAGGGACACACACACAACCCCCCAAACTCCTGCCTGGGTTTGTTCCAACCCCCTGACACTACACCAGATTGTTCTGAGACCCATCCAGCCTGGCCTTCAACACTTCCAGAGATGGGGCAGCCACAGCTCCTCTGAGCAACCTGTGCCAGGATCTCAACACCCTCACAGCCAAGAGTTTCTTTCTAATATCCCATCTAATCCTTCCCTCTGTCAGTGTGAACCCATTCCCCCTTGTCCTGTCATTTCAAGACTTTGTAAATAGTCTCTCTCCATCTTTCTTGTTGGCTCCTTCAGGCACTGGAAGGCCACAATTAGGTTACCCTGGAACCTTCTCTTCTCCAGCCTCAACAATCCCAATTCTCTCAGCCTTTCCTCACAGCAGAGCTGCTCCATCCCTCTGATCCTCTTGCTGCTCCTCTCTGGACTCGCTCCAACAGGTCCATGTCCCTGATGTGCTGGAGCCCAGAGCTGGAGGCAGCTCTGCAGGGGTGACAACATTACAGCCCTGTGTGTTCCAGCAAGGACACTGTGGAACCTCCTGGAGTAAAGGGGTCATTGTGACACTGTAGGGCCTTCTGGAGCAAAAGGAACCCTGGGACACTGTGGAATCTCATGGAACCAAGGGTTCATTGTGTCATGAAGGGCCTCATGGAACCAGGGGAGCCCTGAGACATTCCGGGACCTCATAGAATCAAGGGGCCACTGTGACACTGAGGAACCTCAGGGACTCATGAAATCAAAGGAACCCTGGGACAATGTGGAACCACATGGAATTACCAGGCCACTGTGACACTGCAGGGCCTCATGGAACCAAAGGATTCCTGGGACACTGTGGAATCTCATGGAACCAAGGGCCACTGTGATATGTGGGGCCTCCTAGAACCAAAGGAGTCCTGAGACATTTTGCAAACCCATGGAATCAAGGGTCCATTATCACACTGCAGAGCTTTACGAAGCCAAATGGACCCTGCGACTCTGTGGAACCTCATGGAACCCAGTGGCCAATCCCACACTGTAAAACCTCATGGATACTGTCAGGTGCCCATTATTAAAAGATGCCTCGGCCCAAATTCAGCTGCAAAGGAGACCATGTGCCAAAGTCAGCAGTCCAGGCTTGATTTAACAGTAAATAGGAGGGAGAGAGAGAGAAAGAAATAGAAAGAGAGAAAAGAAGGGGGTGGTGGGAAGCCAGTGAGAGAGAGACAGAGATGAAGTAAATGTATCACACCATGGAGATCCCTGAGGCTCCCACCGGTCCTTCTTCCCCCTGCTCTGCTCGGTGGAGGGTCCCCAAGTTGTGCTTCTGGGCTATCACTTTCATACAGCCCAAGCCCTGGGTATTCTGGGGGGTAGATGCTGTTCCCACAGCTTGGGCTGGCACGTCTACAAGGACTTGCTTCCTTTCCCACAGCTTGCCACGGTGGGAGTTTTACCCGCTGTGCTTCCAGTCTGCAGGTGGGAATCTTTGTCTGGATGGGTTCCCCAGACCTGCCTTACCAGCCCTGGCTTCCTGTTGGGGCTGTCTGCTCTTTCCCACACTCTGCACAGTGCAATTCTATCCTGGGGGCTTCTTCCAAAGCTTCACCTCCGTTTAGGCCTTGGAATTAAAGGCCTTCCTGTTTGCCACCAGGGCTTATGTGTTGTGGTGCCTTATGGGATTTTCCTGCTTTGACAGTGTTTTGAGACAGTTCATTGTGCCCTTCAAGTCCTTCCGTGTGCACACACACACCACTCTCACCAGTGTCTGGCCCTCCAAAGAACACAAGCCCTGATGATTTGTAGCTCCCACTCTCCCTCCGCAACCAGAGCTCAGAGCTCCCTTGTGCCAGAAAGTTTAAAGAGATTGTGCCTCATTCTGCCAAGACAACCCTTGGAAAAAAGTGTCCCTCTCTGTTTTCTGGGATAAGAGCACTCTATTGTCATCTTCCAAAACCTTGGAGAGGTCCCAGAGATCTCCCAGGAAGGAATTTGGGGCCTCAAGCACATGACCCGTATATAGAGGCTGAGGACTCAGGGGTCAGTGGTGTGAAGATTGAGGACAGTAGAGGAGTAGCCTGAGAGGTCTGGAAGGGGGGTGTCAGAGCTGGTGGAGCTTTTCTTCCTGTCAGAAAACAGCCTAAGAAAGAACTAGTGCCACCAAGGGCAGCTGGGGTGGCCTAGACTGGTGACAAGAAGTCAGAAATTTCCCTCCAAGGTCAGTGTTGTGGTGCAATATGTCACAAAGAAGGAGTCTGGATGAGCCCAAGGCTTTGTGTGTGCAGGAAGAGCCAGGGAGGACGCAGAGATGTCAGTGCAGGAAGGTGCCAGCCAGGTGGGGCAGCCGGGGGATGACGACAGCCTGCAGGGAAAGGGGCAGGGCATGGACACCGTAGGACAGCCTGGGCTGGAGAGGAGACAGGGAGGGGGAGAAGCTGAAAGGCCCTGACACAGCCACCTTCTGCAGGCCTTTGGCCATGGCTGCTGTCTGTGCCCCTGATGCCAGGAGGAGGGGAGTGCCCCTTGCAGCCCTGGGGCCTCATGGCCTCCTTGTCCCTGCTCAGCAGCCTGGCAGGTGCCACCCCATGGTCCTGCCCTTGGCATTGCACATCCCACATCCCAGTGCCCCAGGAAGAGCCCTGAGGAATGAGGCAGGGACAGGATCTGCCTTCCCAGGAGCTGGGGGTCAGGGCTTGGCCTGTTAGATTAAGGAAACAAGTCCAGTTCTCCTCAGCATCAGCGCCACCTTTCCCTTCTTGTCCATCCTTGTCATCACTGTCTGCAGTTTTCTGCTCTAACTGGAACCTGGGGACACGTTCTCAGTTGTGTCCCTCAGTGAGACTCATTAGCACTACAAGAAACTTTAGTGTTTCAATCTCATTTTGACTTCTTAAAAAGTTCTTTGAACTTCCTCTCAGGGACTGAGTCTCTTGTAAACAACGCCAAACCCCCCCCCCCACCCCGCCCCCCGAGGGTCATGAAATGCCTGGGGCTGTTGCTGTGCTGCTGAGCTGGGCTGGGCTCCTGGCACACAGGGAGCTCCTGGCAAGCAAGAAGAGCTTCAAAGAGACAGCTCTGCTGGTGAGCAGCTCCTCTGCACAGCCCAGCAGGGCTGAGGGCACTGCCTGCAGCACCAAGGGCAGGGGAGTGAGACAGAGAGAAGTTAAAGGCTGTCAGACGTAGAATGATGCTGAGACCTCACTGGGGGAGAATTTTAACAGATATTGGCACAGGAAGTCTGTTCATGCAGGGCAATGGGACTGCAGCTTTTGGAGGCATCTGGGAAAGCTGGCACTGCTCACCAACTACAGATTCTGTAAGTGCAACTCTGAGACTATCTGGAGTGCAGAGGAGGAGGACATGCTCAGAGCTTCAGCTCCCTCTCAGAATATTTCCAAGACAAAGATTTTATAAGATTAAAGAAATTTCCTGAGATTATGTTTCCAATTTCCTACTCTTGAGGAATGGGAGGAATAAATCATTAAGAAAGTATTAATTTTGACAAGTCCCTGAGACATCTGAACTGTGAGTGCTCAGTAGGTCTGTCTGAGCTTCCTAATGTGCTTTCAGCCACTGCTCTGCCTGTGCGCAGCACCACCATCACCTCTACTAGACCCATCAGGACTAGTCTGAGATGTCCTTTTTGCACCTGCAAACGGAATATGACCCCTACCAGTGCAGCCTGTGGTGCTGGGGAAGGAGCTGAGTCTGCTTAAATCAAATGCCATCATAAGGGCACTTGGCTGTCTCCCTGAGGTTTCCTTCCAAGCTGTGAATTTCCCTCCAGGTTGGAAACCTGTCCCTAAACATCTCCTTGTTATGTGAAACCCCAATATAGAAGCACAGTGATGCTAAAACAGTGAAAATGCTGTTCAGGAGGGACCCAGCACTGGAGCTGAAAGAAGATCTCCGAGGAAATCAAAAGGCTGTCCGTGTGTGACATGGGGAGTGTCTGTAGAACACAGCTTTGACTTTGTTTAGATAAGTCCACGTTAACTGGTCTCTTACTGTCTTCTTCTCCTGTGTTGGAAACAAACACCCAGAGGCAGCAAATGTCCAACAGCAGCTCCATGCCCCAGTTCCTCCTCCTGGCATTCGCAGACAGGCGGGAGCTGCAGCTCCTGCACTTCTGGCTCTTCCTGGCCATCTCCCTGGCTGCCCTCCTGGCCAACGGCCTCATCCTCAGCGCCGTAGCCTGGGACCACCACCTGCACA
Organism: Pipra filicauda; assembly: GCF_003945595.2. Classification (NCBI taxonomy): domain Eukaryota; kingdom Metazoa; phylum Chordata; class Aves; order Passeriformes; family Pipridae; genus Pipra; species Pipra filicauda. Next base: position 29,438 of record NW_024105078.1, read on the forward strand.
CCCCCATGGGCTTCTTCCTGCTCAACCTCTCCCTCACAGACCTGGGCTGCATCTGCACCACTGTCCCCAAAGCCATGCACAATTCCCTCTGGGACACCACAACCATCTCCTACACGGGATGTGCTGCACAGGTCTTTTTCTTTGTCTTCTTCATCACAGCAGAGTTTTCCCTCCTCACCATCATGTGCTACGACCGCTACGTTGCCATCTGCAAACCCCTGCACTACGGGACCCTCCTGGGCAGCAGAGCTTGTGCCCACATGGCAGCAGCTGCCTGGGCCACTGGCTTTCTCAATTCTCTGCTGCACACAGCCAATACATTTTCCCTGCCCCTGTGCCAGGGCAATGCCCTGGGCCAGTTCTTCTGTGAACTCCCACACATCCTCAAGCTCTCCTGCTCACACTCAGGCTACCTCAGGGAAATTGGGCTTCTTGTGGTTGGTGCCTGTTTCGTGTTTGGCTGTTTTGTTTTCATTGTTTTCTCCTATGTGCAGATCTTCAGGGCTGTGCTGAGGATCCCCTCTCAGCAGGGACGGCACAAAGCCTTTTCCACGTGCCTCCCTCACCTGGTTGTGGTCTCCCTGTTCCTCAGCACTAGCACATTTACCTACCTGAAGGCCCCCTCCAACTCCTCCCCGTCCCTGGATCTGGTGCTGTCAGTTCTGTACTCGGTGGTTTCTCCAGCACTGAACCCCCTCATCTACAGCCTGAGGAACCAGGAGCTCAAGGATGCCCTGAGAAAAATGATGGCTGGATGCTTTTCAGGAGCAAGAAAGCGCCTGTTTTCTGGTGTGTAGCATTCAGAACGGGACTCCTTAATGACCCAGCCTTCCTGCTCAGGTTTGTCGAGGAGGTCATCGGATTCTTCTTGCAATAATTTTCTGTGCAATTAAATATTGTTATGCATCTGCCCTCTATTTTAGTGTCTACTCATTGAATTGGACCCAGAGATGTATAAATGATGAATTGTCCTCTCTGAATATTTAAACAAAATAAAGGACCCTGTAGTGCCTTCTTTGTCCAGGACCCTTCTTCTTAGATGTTCCTAAAGGACAGCACACTGCAGGACAGGGTGTATTGGCAAAGGGGAAGGGGACAAGAATCCCAGCCCAGCAGCACTGCCAGGGAGCAGCAGGGCTTGGTCTTTGCAGAGCTGCTCTCTTGCCACTTCCACACTGTCCTCCTGAGCCCCTTTCTCCCTGTAAGGCCTGAGTGCTCTCTGAGCACAGTCCTGGGGGCTGGAAGCCCTTGGAGCACAGGCAGGGACAGGCCCTGGGAACTTGTGAAGCAGAGCTGGGCTCCCTTACAGCATCTCCAGGATTCTGTGGGATCTTCTGAGGCTACTGCATGGACTGGGTCACTTCTTCTGTCACCTTGCTCCAGGGCTGGAACTCTCCTGCAGTGTCACCATGACACTCCTGCTCTCTGCTTTCCAGGTTCCATTTTCAGATCCAGTCTTCCCCTCCTGTTCCCAGGGACATCCTGGGAGTGCTTCAGAGCTGCCATCCTGGGGCAGCTCCTGCCCAGCGTGGGCAGGCACAAGGTCTCTCCACCTGCTCCTCTCCCCTCCCCAGTGCCACTGTTTTCTGCAGCCTCCTCATCCTTGCCCAGCACAGCCCTCCTGGCACAGTTGGACACAGCCCTTGTTCTACCCCCTCCTCAGGCACCTGCCCAACCCCCTCAGCTCCAGCCTGAGGGCCAGAAACCTTCAGGGCAGGGAGGCACTGGGGAAAGTGCTGAGGAAACCTTTCAGCTGCACTCAAATCCAATTGGAGGGGTTGTCCTCGAGGAAGAAATCCCTTCCAATTCTCCAGAACCACCAGGACAACCTGTGTTGTGTCCTGGGCACTCCTCTGGAAGTGTGGAATGTTGAAAAGGTTTTGGTGTCAGGGCTATTGAGAAGGCTGGGCAGTGTCACTGGGAGACTTTTCCCAAACCCTTGGAAAGGCCAGAGCCATCCCAGAGCTTCCTGGGGCCTTGGCAAAGGCAGACATGGAAGCAGTCTGCAAACAGGGCAGCAAGGAGGGTTGGCAGAGTTCCAGCTAAGGCTGGGAAGGGGATATGGCAAGTCCAGCTGCAGCCATTCCCAGGCATGGAAAGGACAAGGTAGGGATTGCAGAACCCCTGTGGGAGGGAATAGAAGAGGATGTTGTGTGCCCAGACTTTATCAAGGCCCTTGACATGTTGTCCTGTGGTCTCCTTATGGCCAGACTGGTGAGAACTGGACTGAAGAAGTGGAAGATGTGGTGGGTGGGAAGTTGGCTGAATGAAGAGTGTCAAATAAAATCCAAGGTACAAAGTCCTCTTGGCAGCAACTTCCTGATGAAATCCCTCAGTGATCAGCCCTTGAACACCACTATTGAACACCTTTATTAGCTCTCTCTACAATGCGACAAAGTGGATTTTCAAGTCCTTTGTGGATGATGCCAAATTTCAGGGAGCCCTTGAGCAACCTGTCCTGGTTTAAAGATACATATTGAGGTGGGAACTCCAATAAAATGAACTCACTTCCCTTTTATTGCCTACCAATACAGGGAGACAAAATACAAGGAGTATAAGTGAAAACATAAGAGTTTACTGACAAGAAATATTGCAGCAAAACCAGCAATACCAACAGAACAGTCCAAAGCAACAGCAGAGAGAGAAGTTGCCTCCTCTCTCCCCCCCTGCCCCAACTCCCTTTTGTAAACAGATAAAACCAGGGATCAACATGTGCCTCCCTTCCCCCTTTTCCTCCTGAATGAACAAAGAACAAAAAACAAAACCAGTGGAAAGAGGGGGCAAAGCACAATGTGGGAAACTCTCTGGTCTGAGATCAGTTGTGCTGCCCAAGAACACGCTGACTCCAGAGGTGTCCAAGCGGGGCAGTGGGGGGAGGCAGCGGCTCTGCTTGATTCCATGGAGTTCTGGGGAGGCACAGTGGGTGCCATGAGACTCTTCAGTGTCACTTTGGCCACTTGGTTCCATGAGATTCCACAGTGTCCCTGCATTCCTTTGGTTCCATGAGGCCCTGCAGTGTCACGGTGCCACTTGATTCCGTGACGTTACAAAGAATCAGAATGGCCCCTTGATTTAAGGCCAACTGCACATGGGGCTGCCTTGGGGGGAGTGTGGGCACCCAGACAAGGGAGTTGTCACCCCCCTGGACTCAGCCCTGGGGTCACCACATCTGGACTGGTCTGTCTGTCTGTGAGGTTCCCCATTCTGGAGGAATGAGGAAGAACTGGAGAGGGTCTAGAGGAGATCTGACAGGATGGAGCTTTTCTCCATATTGGAAATAGAATGAAATCTCCACAAAGAGTAGCATTGAAAGTTCAGACTGAAGGTGAGGAAAATGAAATATCACTCAATGGGGACCCTTGTGCTGCAAGAGGCCACCCAGAGGGAGTCAGGATCAGCCCATGGCTTTGTGTTCCAGGGAACAGCCAGAGCTGGTGCAGAGCCATCAGGGAGGGTCTGGAAATGCTGCTGGGAGGGGGTGGGAAAGCAGGAGGGGTGTGTGCAGCCTGCAAGGCCAGAGCAGCAGCAGGGCCAGGGCAGGACAGCCTGCAGGAGAGATGGCCAAGGGCTCTGGCAGGGCTGCAAGGCCCAAAGGCACCCAGGCCTTTGTCCCCTTGCCTCTGGCAGCTGCCTCTGCCACTCAGGCCACCACAACCAACTTTCCTGGCAGGTTCTGCCCTTGGGTTCTGCCTCGCCCCTCCCTCAGCAGCCTGGCAGGGGTTGCCCAGTTTTGGGCCTTTGTTGTTCCTCCCCCTCCCATCCCAGTGCCCCCCAAACAGCCCTGAGCCAGCCGGGAGGGACAGGATCTGCTGGGCCAGGGCCTGGGGCTCAGGCCTTGGCCTTTGTGCTCCACAAAACCAAGGCAGGCTTTGCTCAGCATTGCAGGGGCCTGCCCAGAGCCTTTGTCTGCCTGCACTCCTGGCCTCCAAGGAGCTGCTCCAAGGAGTCCCTGGGGAGGCTTTGGCAGTGCCTGCCCTCAGTGGGGCCCAGCAATGCTTCAAGGCACTTGGACTTTGGCTTCTGACTTCTTCAGCAGCTGCTTCAATCTTCTCTCAGTACCTCAGGATCATGGGCTGGGCTGCAAACACATCATGGGGCTCATTAAAATGCAGAAATCCCTCAGGATCTCTTTATCTTCCTTTAATTGTCTTCAAGGCAATTTCAAAACAAGTCTTCCAAGTTTGTACTTTTTTTGTTTTAATTCAATGATGGATAATTTTTTAGTTCAGGGGAGAGGTGATAGAGGTGTTCTCCAAGTGATCTTGATGCCGAGTGTCTCCTCAGGAGATCCACACTGACCCTGTATGATCAACCTTGCTCCTCACCCCCAACCTCAACAGTTCTGACATGGCCCATCTTGGACTGACAGCTGATGCAACTCCAAACACACTGTGGGACCCATTAAAACACTGAAAAACAAATTATTTTTCTTTCTTTAATTGTCTTCAAGATGTCAACAACAAATCGGAGTTGTTTTGTAGTTTAGCTAAGGAGGAAGATTTTAAAGTAGAAGTCATGAAAAATATATATATTTTTATGAAAGGGAATGATTTACACAAAGCCTTGGGATGCAAGAGGGTCAGGGTGCAAAGGATTTGGACACAAATATAAGGGGGCAAAAGAGATTAGTAGCATTTTATGAGGAGATGAGGCTACCGAGGTAATTAAACTGTTGGACTGATTTGAGCTCTGATTGACCAATGGTGATGTGGGGATGATGGGGGACATCCTGAGGTGCAGGCTGATGGAGGACCTCTGTCTTCTTTAAGCTGACCTCCAGACCAAAGAGCTCAGCAGCATCTGCAAAGCAGGATGTTAAACGCTGCAGAGCTGCTTCTGTGTGGGCAACAAGGGCGGCGTCATCAGCATAAAGCAGCTCCCGGACAAGATGGTTTAAGGTCTTGGTGTGGGCCTTCAGTCGCCTTAGATTGAATAGACTTCCATCAGTACGGTATCAAATGTAGATACCGTCCTGATCATTGAGGTCTGCTGTGGCCCTTTGGAGCATCATGCTAAAGAAGACGGTGAATAGGGTAGGAGCGAGAACACAGCCTTGTTTCACACCATTCTTAATTAAAAAGGGCTCAGAAAGTGTGTTGCCATATCTGACTTGGCCATGCTGATCCTCATGGAGTGAGATGATCATTTTGAGGAATTTAGAGGGACAACCTAAACGTTCCAAAATCTGCCACAGACCTTTTCTGCTCACAGTGTCAAAAGCCTTGGTGAGGTCGACAAAGGTTACATAGAGACCTTATGTAACTAGAGTAGCATTTTATTATTGACCAGTTTAACAGTTATCAAGTGATTCAATAGCATTTGTTAGAATTTTAACAGTGACTGATTGGTATATTCACAACAGCAACATTCCCACCACAGTCAATTCACACCCACACCCAGGCAGAGATGTGTGGACACATCAAGAGCTGGCTGTGGAAAGGTCCCTCTCCAAAAGTGTCCTTGTTGTCAGGGAAACACTCCCCCAAATCCCTTTGTGTTTGCCAACAGACAAGGGTCACAGCTGGAGGAGTGTTTGTGGAGGGGGATCAGAATTGTCCCGGGCACCAGCGAGTGTCTTTGGAGTGTCACAAACTGGAGGGTTCCCGAGCTGGGAGAGGCTGCCAGAGGTGTCCCACTGAGAGGGAGGTGCTGGGGAGCTGCCAGGGCCTCCCTCAGCCCCGCTGGTTGTGGGCTCCCAAGGGGACTGGCTTTAGTTATCTGCTGAATTTCCATCCTGGTGTCAGGAATGACTGGAGTTTCCAAACTATTTGGGAATTGTATCCAAACTGTTCCATTTGGGTTCTGATTCAGTCAGGGAATGTTCCAAGGTTTTCAGGGGATGACTACTTATCCTGTGTTCCCCAGCTCTTACACCCATCCCAGTCAGCTGGATGGTTTATTGACAATGTGTCCCGAGGGGCGGCACCTCCGATGCCATAGAAACCCCTCCCCTGGATTAGGAAACCTTTGGAATTCAGGAGGTGTTCCAGTGGAGCATGACAATGAACAGCAATTTCCCTAAAGCCCAGAGCCCAGCAGAACAAAGGCAGGCCCCATCAGTGTCAGAGCAAAGGTCCCCCATCCCTGTGTCCCTGTGGCCGCTGAGGCGGCAGCGCAGGCCCGAGGCGGTGCCGGGTCCCGGTGCAGCCGGGGCAGAGCGGCGGCTGCGCGAGCGGCAACCCCGGCGGTGAGTGCGGCAGCCCCGTGGGAGCGGCGGCTCCGGGCACAGACGCCGGCGGCAGCCGCTGTGGCTCGTGGAACCGAGTGGCCATTGGGACACTGCAGGGCCTGCTGGAATCCAGGGGCCGGTGGGACACTGGGGAGCCTCTTGGAGCCAAGGGAACCCTGGGATATTCTGGAACATTGTGGAATCCAGGAGCCATTGTGACAGTGAGGGGCCTCATGGAACCAAAGGAATCCTGGAAAGATAGTGGAAACTCATGAAATCATCAGGGCCATTGTGACACTCCAGAACCTCATGCAACCAAGGTTCCATTGTGACACTGCAGGGTCTCATGGAACCAAAGTAACCCTCAGAGTTTTTGGAACCTCATGGAATCAAGGGACCATTTCTGGAAGGATGTTCTGCACTGATAATACCTAAAAACTGGTCAGAGAATGCAAACAATGCACACTCTCTGTGATGAGTTACTGCTGGTGTCAAGGTGCTGTGTTTAATGTTGAATTATGCTAAACTCAAAATGCTTCATGAAACTTTAAACACACATCCTGCTTTTTGAAGTAGGATTTGACAGATAAACTGCTCCCTGGCCTGCAAATATGTCTGGCAGTCAAACCCTTGATAACTATAAAAACCCTGTCCAACTGTGTCATGGTTTGAGATAGTCCCAAAATCCAATTCCCTAGCTCCATTCCCCCTCCCACATCTCAACCTAATGTGAGATGGGTTTTTCCAGACAAAACACACCAGACTCAAAGTGGGGGAAAGGGAATATATTACAATGACTGTACAAATAAATACCATATCACATTATACATATGATCACAAACTATCTCTACCATGACATATGTATTTACAATGGATCAGATCTCTTCTCCCCTCCAAATAAAAGTCCAGGAGGGAAAGAAGGACAGATCCCTTCCAGTCTCTGAACAGCAGCATCTTCTAAGGCAGCAGGTTTCTTCTCATCTCATGCAGCAGCTGATAGCTGGCTTTCTGCCAGCGTCCACGAGGGAGGTATTCAAGCTCCCCCGGCCCCATCGCCTCACAACCGAGGGGTCTTCCGTGGGCTTCGTAACCCCAGACAAGGTCGTTTCACCACGTCATATCACGAAGACACAGGGGGGTCTTCGTGACGGTCTGGTATCTCTTGCAGGGCCTCTGTGCCCTGTCTCTCAGGCTGCCACCGTGGCAGCAGTGCGAGGGGGGGAGAGCCAAGGTCAACTCCCCCCGCATTCCATCTGGCCGTCCCGGTCCAGCTCCAGGACGCTCTGAGCTTCTCAGCTCCTCTCTCTCTCCGGTGCTGCATGTCCAAAACTGCTCTCCAAAATAGGAGTCCATGTCCCTCCTCTCCAAGAGGGGTCTCAAGGGAGTTTTGGGGGGCTGGTACAGTCTTACCCCAAACTCTGTCTCTCTGCTGGCTCTCTTTTTCCCGGCTCTCCTTCCAGGAGTCCTTTCTCTGGTGCTGCATGTTGCTTCTGCTACTCCTCCAGTTCAGGTTCTTATCTCTGGCTCTCTGCCACTGTTTCTCTGGTCAGTGTCGGCTGCTGCTCTGCGCCCATGGAGAAAACATCTCCCGGCATAACTACAGGCACCTAGCCCAGCTTTATGCTGTTCCAGGTCCCTGCAGCCCCCAGCCAGAGGCCCCAAGGGGCTCAGAGCCCCTTCCTCGTGGCTCTACAACATGGCCACCTCTTCTACAACCCACCAACTACAACTCTTCTTTTCCGGTCTGGTTGTGGTATGTTTACATTTCTGCAGGAGCGCCCATTGGGCAGAACTTCAAAACTTCCAGGGGTTTCCACCCCTTGGGGTCTACCACTTCTCTTAGCCTCTGGGGAAAACAAGGTTCAAACCACTACAACCTGTCATGGGGCAGATTCTTCCACAGACTTCCTTGAAGTGTATTGAGCTTCTGCCATGAAGCAGGGACAGCTCTTCATGGTCACTCTCCAGGGGTTAAGTGAAAGAGAGAGAACTAGCCCCTCTCATTGTGGGATGAGTTACCTCAATCTCTGCTTCAGGATTGTTTGTTTTTGTTGGCTTTGATCCAATTGCTTTAATAGAGTTACTTTGATAGACTCCACTGTCCTATCTTACACTATACTACTAGAGGTTTTTGGCTTTTATAATTTGAAGTAAATCTGTTTAAGGTCTTTCATCTGTTCACTTTTCTGATCAATTTTTTGTTCATTTGTCATAATAAATCATTGTTTTTATAGAAATATTTCTGATTTGCCATCACTAAAACCTGCAGGACAAAGTGAATGAATCACACCTCTATAATTCCTTCAATTGAAACCAAAATCTGAGCCTGAGATTGGATCCAGCCACCTCCAGGCTCCTCTCTGAGAAGGAATCTAGAAAGCAAGGGGGTCCTTTGTGCACCTCGTAGCTCAACGAGTTCAGCACAGAATCCCCCTGCACACACACAAACACACAGGCATGGGAATCTACACACACACTCCTGTTCATCCCAGCACAGACATAACCCAGACAGACTTGCAGGGGAACTCCACACACCATTCCCACATCACAACATGAGAACCGTTAGAAAAACATAAAATATGTGCACCAACCATCACTGCACTGCAGCATTCACAGGATGTGACACCTGTGTCCACTTCTGAAATGTTACAGCCATTCTACACAGCCTTTATTTCCTGTCAGCTGAGTATTCTATCAGCTGCATTCTAAGATGAAACTCCAGGCACATGAACAGCTGAATCTGTTCCACATTTAAACGCTGTTGCACATTTTTAAATGGAGAAAGTAGGGAAACTGCTCAGTGTGCAAATGAATGAAACACAGTGAGCCACAAAAGGCAAAAGTACATAGTGTACAGCAGCTTTCTGGAGTTACAAATCTGCTCAATTTTTTTATGTGTGGCATTCAGAGACCATGTTTAAATTTATTAAACTACTCTTGTTCTGCCCCCCCACCCCTTTTTTGCAGTGTTTCAATTGCCTTTCCTTCTTCCAACACCTGTGACAACTGTTAAAACAGTCAGTAAAATTCAGTCCCCTCTATAATCCTTCAGTCAACATTACATTTTAATCAGACGTTGAGGGAGATTTCCTGTTACAAATGCACTGATTCATTTAAAATTATTAAACTGACACATATGTCAAAATGAGTAGATAGATTTATTGCATCTGCTAGCTCATTAACTATTAGTAATTATTAGTGCTATTGTTATTGCTGAAAGAGCAAAAATTCAAGACTGCAGCTGGCTTTAAGTTATTGCATTCTTTAACATGCTCTGCCTTGAAATCAAAGCATACCTAGTGATGGTCAGACAGATGTCTCTGCACTCTCAAAATGTTCAGACAATTTTTAGCTCGAATCCTCTCTACCATCACCCATAACACAAGAACTGCAGAAACTGCAATACCTATTTCCTGTGTCCTTATGCTCACATGTGCATATGCACGTCACAGTATACAGTCAAATCACAATTACTATGGATATTATTAATGTGTCAAACTGTGGGGTTTATTAAATGAGACAGGGAAGCAGATATATTTCTGAATGTTAGTTCTTTCTCTGTGTCCATTCAATCCCACACGCCTTAAGCCCTGCACTCACACAATATACTGGGAGTGTTTTAAGATGGCTTTTAATTGAGCCAAAGACAAGGAAAAAAATTAGTTCGAATCTTGCACCAGAGCCAAAAAGACATGTGCCCCGATTTCATTGAAATGCATCTACTCTAAGAGGCTTATCTAAACTAATCCTTCAAATCAGCTGTAAGAAGGTACATTCAAGAAAGCTCCTTTCAAGGAGATGGGGAGGGGACAAAGCATCCACAAAAAAACCAAAACACCACCGAAAAAAGCCCAACCTAACACCCAACTTATCATCTCTTTATATATTTTATAAAAAACGTGTCACTGTAGTAAAAGCTGTAGAAACTGCATTCTTACATTTCTGAAGCTATCTTACACTATACACAGTGCACTGATCTATAAATCATATCTGAAAGGGGACCCTCCTCTGTTTATTTTCTGTTATTTACCCCGGAACATCACAGTGGGTTTTCCCTGTGCCCCCTTCCCAAACTGTGCTCCCCCAGCCAGGCTGTTTGCTGCTTCCCGGATCATTTCAGCACCGTGGGATCGCCGCCATTCCCTTTTCCTGCCTGGCTCAATTCCCCCAGCCCTGCGCTGTGCAGGCAGTGAGGACAGCGAGTGGGCAGCTCCCAGGGCTGCGGGGGCAGCAGGCAGAGGGTGGGGGCGGGCAGCAGCCTTGGAACAAAGCCTTGGAAATCTTTGATCCATACACGGGATGACTGGAACCATCACTTCCATCAGGGTTATCTCTACGTGCTGCCTTTATGTCCTCTAACATCTAATGCATGATTTTTAAAACAACAGATGAAAGGGGTTGCACTTTTTAAAGGTGCAAGGAACACTCAATTCAACCCTCACAGTTGAATAAATAACACTCCAATAAATACCCACATCAGAAAAGCATCTCTTTTAAGTCCTGAAAACCAGAAAAGGGACTTTCCACATGGGTGTCCTGTCATCCAGAACTATTAGGGAAGAATTCAACATAATAAAGAAGTATATATGTTCTGTCTAAGATCAAGGACACCTAGGAAGCAAGAATTTGTCACAGAATTAATAGTGGAGAAAAATGAGACCAGTGAAAGATCCTGAGCTCAGGAGAACCTGACTGTGCTGGGGAATCAGAGCTTTCACCCTGGGAAATGAACTGCTCTGAAAGAGTGGGAAGAAACCAGGAACAAAGGCTGAGTTCAAATGCTCAGGAGTAAACAAGTCCTTCCTCACCAAAAGGTCTGAGCAACCCTTAACTCACCTCTAGACACCCATGGAAATGAAACAGCCTGACCTTGAACTCAAGGGAAACAAAGACAAATTCCACGGCTTTAGCTGGAGCAAGGTTGGGGGGGAAATGTGTCATATCTCTATGACATCACATGCTCCCCGTGACATCACAACCTTCATGTGAGAGGACACTTCCCTTATGACATCATATCTCCCTTATGATGTCATATCCATCATATGATATCACATCCTTCCTCTGATATCATATAATCCCTGTGATGTCACGTCCTCCCCATGACATCCCAGCTCTCCTGTGACATCACATCCTTCCTGTGACATCACATCTCCCCTATGACATCACACCCCCGTAACATCACAGCTGATGAAACATCCATCATATGACATCATATCTCCCCTGTAATATCATATCATCTCTGTGACATCACATCCTCCCTGTGACATCATGTCCTCCAGGTGACATCACATCCGTGCTGTGACATCACCACTCCCCTATGACGTCACATCCATCATATGACATCACATCTCTCCTGTGATATCACATCCTCCCTGTGACATCATTTCCTCCAGGTGACATCACATCCGTGCTGTGACATCACATCCGTGCTGTGACATCACCACTCCCCTATGACGTCACATCCATCATATGACATCACATCTCTCCTGTGATATCACATCCTCCCCGTGACATCACAATATCCCCTGTGACATCACATCCTCCCTGTGACATCACATCTCCTCTATGACATCACATCCATCATATGGCATCACAGCTCTCATGTGATATCATATAATCCCTGTGATGTCACATCCTCCCCTGTGACATCACATCGTCCCTGTAACATCACAGCTCCCCTACCACATCACATCCTTCCTGTGCAAATACATCACCCCCATGACATCACAGCTCCCCTGTGACATCACAACTAACCTGTGACATCACATCCACCCCGTGACATCACATGTCTCCTGTGACTTCACATCCTCCCCGTAACATCACAGCTCCCCATGGCATCGCAGCTCCCCCATGACATCACATCCTTACCTGTGACATCACATCTCTCCTATGACATCACATCCATCATATGACATCACATCTCTCCTGTGATATCACATCCTCCCCGTGACATCACAATATCCCCTGTGACATCACATCCTTGTTGTGACATCAAGGCTCATCTATGACGTCACATCCATCATATGACATCACATCCTTCCTGTGACATCACATCCCCCATGACATTACATCTCCCCTATGACATCAGATTCTCCCTGTGACATCACAGCTGCCCTATGACAACACACCTTCACATCACATCACAGCCCCCTGTGACACCACAGCTGACATCTGTCCATCATATGACATCACATCTATCCTGTGACATCACATCTCTTCTACGACATCACATCCATCATATGACATCACAACTTTCCTGTGATATCATATCATTCTTCTGACATTACGTCCTCCCCTGTGACATCACACCTCCCCTCTGACATCACACCTCAGGTGTGACATCACAGCTGACGTCACATCTCTCCTGTGATATCATATCATCCCTGTGACATCAAATCCTCCCCGTGACATCCCAGCTTCCTTAGGACATCACATCCCCCATGACATCCCATCCTTCCTGTGACATCACATCTCACCTATGATGTGATATTCATCATATGACATCACATCTCATAGTGACATCACACCTCCCCATGACATCACAGCCTCCTGTGACATCACAGCTGACATCACAACCATCATTTGACATCACATCCTTCACAAGACATCACATCTCCCCTGTCAGGTCATAGTCATCAATTGACATCACACCTCTCCTGTGATACCACATCCTTCCTGTGACATCACATCTCTCTTATGAAGTCGCATCCATCATATGACATCACATCTCTCCTGTGATATCATAGCATCCCTCTGACATCACACCTGCCCCATGACATCAGATACTTCCTGTAATATCACAGCTCCCCTATGACATCACATGCATCATATGACAACATCTCTCCTGTGATATCATATCATCCCTGTGACATCACAGCTCCCCTGTGACATCACACATCTCCTGTGACATCACATCTTTGCTGTGACATCACATCTCCCCTATGACAACGCATCCATGACATGACAACACATCCTCCCCGTGACATCACACCTCCCCATGACATCACAGCTCCCCTGTGACATTACCTGCTCCCCTGTGACATCACACCTCTCCTATGACATCACATCCTCCCTGTGTCATCACATCCTTCCTATGACATCACATTTCCCCTATGACATCACATTCATCATATGACATCACATCTCCATTGTGATATCACATCTTTGTTGTGACATCAAGGCTCCTCTATGATGTCACATCCATCATATGACATGGGATCCTTCCTGTGACATCACATTTCCCCTATGACATCACACCTTCCCATGATGTCATATCTCCCCTATGACATCAGATCTCTCCTGTGATGTCACAGCCATCATATGACATCACACCTCTCCGATATCATATCATCCCTATGATGTCACGTCCTCCTCTGTGACATCACATCCTCCCCATTACATCACAAACCCTCCATATGTCATCACATGCTTCCTGTGACATCACAGCTCCCCCATGACGTCACATCCATCATATGACATTACATCTCCCTTGTGACATCACGTCCACCCCATGACATTACAATACCCCCTGTGACAACACATCCTTCCTGTGGCATCACATCTCCTCTATGATGTCACATCCATCATATGACATCATAGCTCTCCTGTAATTTCATATAATCCCTGTGACGTCGTGTCCTCCCCTGTGAAATCGCATCATCCCTGTGACATACATCCTTGTTCTGACATCACATCTTCCTTGTGATATCACATCCTTGTTGGGACATCAAAGCTCCTCTATGATGTCCCATCTATCATATGACATCACATCTCCCCTATGACATCACATCCAGTCACATCCAGATCCATCCCAAGGTTGGATGTGTGTGTGAGACAGGTAGAACCACAAATGCCTGCACAGCCCAGAGCAGTCAGTGTGGGGCTGTGCTTGCTGCTGCAGAGACCCCCAGGGAACAAACCCAGGCAGGAGTTTGGGGGGTTGTGTGTGTGTCCCTAAGGAGGACACTTGCCTTATTATTGCTTATTATTTGTAATATCTTACAGATCTATCATACAACACCTAAGGATGGATTCTATAGAATATGTGCCATAGATATTTGGGTTGGGTCTGGCTGAGCTGCAGTTCAGTTCCCCACAGCAGCCCTCCCAGGGCTGGGCTTGGCATTGGCAGCTGGAAGGGGGTTGAGAACACCCCAGTGTTTTGGCCCCTGCTGAGCACAGCACCAGCACTGGGACATTCCTTCCTTAGCTGAGGGCAAGAGCCTGGCAGGGGACCCAAGTAGGCCAGCTGAGCCCAACTGACCCAAGGGACATTGCAGCCCATGGGAGGTCAGCACAGCTCTAAAAGCTGAGGCAGGGAGCAGGAGGGGGGCATTCATTGTCTGATGGCTGCCTGCTGAGGAACCGTCCCGCGGACCCAAGCCCTGCTCCTCGGGAGTGGCCGACCATGGCTGCTCATGGCAAGCAGAGAACAAACCCTGCTGTCTTTGGCTTTAAATAAACTGTCTTATCTCAACCCACCAGTTGTTTTTTGTTCCACCTTACTCTCTCCCCTGTCCTGCTGGAAAGTGGAGTGATAGAGTGGCTGGGAGGGCACCTGGTGTCCAGCCAAGGTCAACCCACCACACACCTGAACACTTCCAGAGACTCCACCACCTCCCTGGGCTACTTGTTCCAATGCCTGAACACTCTCAGTGGAAAAAGGGTTCTTCAATATCTAGTATGAACCTTGCCCAACGCAATTTAAGGCAATTCCCTCAAGCCCAGTTCCCTCAGCCGTCCCTCAGCAGACATGTTTTCCAGAGCCTTCCCCAGCTCCGTTCCCTTCTCTGGACACGCTCCAGCCCCTCAAGGGCCTTTTGGCACTGAGGGGCCAGAACTGGACACAGCACTCCAGGTGGGGCCTCCCCAGTGCCCAGCACAGAGGGGCAATCAGTTCTCTGCTCCTGCTGGCCACACTCTTCTCCACAAAGGCCACCATGCCCTTGGCCTTCTTGCCCCCCTGGGCACACTCTGCCTCATATCCAGCCGCTGTCAAGCAGCACCCCCAAGTCCCTTCCTGCTGAGCAGCTCTCCAGCCCCTCTGCCCCCAGCCTGGAGCGTTCCAGGGGGTTGTTGGGAGCCAAGGGCCTGACACTTGGCCTTCTTGATCCAGCCTGTCCAGATCCCTCTGCAGAGCCTTCCTGCCCTCCAGCACATCCACACTCACACCCAGCTGGGTGTTGTCCACGACTTTACTGAGGGGACTGGAAGGCCACAATTAGGTCACCCCAAAGCCTTCCCTTCTCCAGCCTCAACAATCCCAATTCTCTCAGCTTTTCCTCACAGAAAGGTTTCAATAGACCTCAAGTGGCTGAAGCCCTGGGTTTGGCCATCAGGACTTGTCTTTCACTGCTGAGGTCTTTTAATAGAGCAACAGAGAATTGCAACAAAAAACTGAAGAGAAAAACTTTGTAAATTTTGTTTCAGAATCGTTGCCTTGACCCTTTGGTCGAGGTTGGGAATGGTTTGTCTCCCTTGGCAGGGAGGGTCAGTGCTCTTTGTCATTCTGACAGGACTGCCCAGGTCCCTGATTTTATCGTGGCCAAAATACTGGGCTTGGAAACCAAAGCAGGAGCTGGTAGGTAACAGCAGCTTGAAAAATGGGCTGATGCCTAATTGATGTGGCAGAAGGAATGAAAGACTCGGGACAGCTAAGAAAAAAATTGGGCTTTTCAGTGTCCACCTCAGGTTAGGATGACTGCCTGTGTCTTAGTGGAGGAAGATGTTTTTGTAACTTTACTGAAACTTGTTAGTAAAATGTGCCTGAATTCCTAAGGAAACAACCACTGTGAAATCTTTAAAAACCAAATGGAGATTTCCAAAGTGTAGAAGTTGCTATTAATATTTTGGCCATTTCTGTGGTATCTTTTTGTTGTGTGAATGACTTTGAGAACAAGAATGTGTTCTTAATTATAACACATTACTGCTAATTATTTTACAAGGTTGAGAGAAGAGTTTAAGATGAAAGTTGTGGGGTTACTTGCAAAGCTTTTGGTAAAACCAATGCAGTTGAACCTGGTGGGGAAATTTGCCCTTAAATTGGTTTTGGCAGATCTCATGAGTGTCTAAGGCAGAGGCCAACCCAGCTGGAAAGAGCCTTTCAAGGGTGACAAAGATGTAACTAAATTACCTATTTGGGAGGTGGGGAAAGCTGATGTCAGTAACTAAATTTCCTTATTTTAGGCTTATTAAAAATATAATAATATATAAATATTAAAATTATTTTAATGGTCTTATTTATGGGGTTTTCACTGTTCTCATGTTAGTACTTCTGAGTGTTTGATTGTGACAATAATGGACAGCTTTGTGGTGTTTTTTTTTTATTTTATTTTTCATGTTTTGATACTTTGGTCAAGACATTAACATTAAAAATCATTCAAAATTTTAATTCATCTTCAAACACCAAAATAGATTTGAAATGAGGTCAATGAGAACAGTGGGGGGAAAACAAAAACAAGCCCAAAACCAAAACAACCCCAAAAACTGTTTATTTTTCCATTGTATTTTAAACAAGGAAGTCTGTAGAGCAGCAGAAACAGGACACGTGGGCAGGTGTGAAAGTCAGACTGGGGCTTGTTGCACTGGTTCCAGTGCTCTTTGCTTCAGTGTAACTGGTCATTTTGAGATGAGACTGGGGAAACTGGGCTGCCAGGGCAGGGACCACTGGCTGGCCCCACTGGTTTTTGCTGGGCAGTGGGTAATTTGTGCCTCACTTGTCAGAATCAGCCCACGGTTATCAGGGAATGGGGTAGTGGTGAATTTGGCTTTCAGACTAAAATGAGGTTAAACTTACACATATTCAAAAGAATAAATTGATGTTGGAGTGCAGATACTCAAAATCCTGAAGACCTTTTGAAACCTTTTCTGTGTGTCAGTCCTACGGCCGAAGCTCTTCCCGCAGTCGGGGCACTGGAAGGGCTTCCCTTACTGGTGGGTCCGTTGGTGTTTGGTCAACTTAGAGCTCTGAGTGAAGCTCTTCCCACATTCCAAGCATTTGTAAGGCCGTTCCCCAGTGTGGAGGCGCTGGTGACTGATTAGGGCAGAGCTGTGGGCAAAGCTCTTCCCACACTCCCCACACTTGTAGGGTCTCTCCCCAGAGTGGATGTGCTGGTGGGTGATGAGGTTGGAGTTCCGCTTGAAGCCCTTCCCGCAGTCGGTGCAGCGGAAGGGCCTCTCATCCGTGTGCGTTCGCTCATGCAGGAGGAGATGTGAGCTGGTGTGAAACCGCTTCCCACATTCCAAGCACTTGTAGGGCTGTTCTCCAGTGTGGACGCGCTGGTGGGTGTGGAGGTGGGAGTTCTGGCTGAAGCTCTTCCCACATTCCCCACACATGTAGGGCCGTTCCCCAGTGTGGATGTGCTGGTGTTTGCGGAGGCTGGAGTTGTCACTGAAGCTCTTCCCACATTCTGAACACTTGTAGGGCTGTTCCCCAGTGTGGATGCGCTGGTGGGTGAGGAGGTTGGACCTGTCACTGAAGCTCTTCCCACATTCCCCACACGTGTAGGGCCGTTCCCCAGTGTGGATGTGCTTGTGCCGGATCAGGTGGAAGCTCTGCCTGAAGCTCTTCCCACATTCCCCACACCTGTAGGGCTGTTCCCCAGTGTGGATGCGCTGGTGGCTGAGGAGGCTGGATCTGTCCCTGAAGCTCTTTCCACATTCCCCACACCTGTAGGGCCGTTCCCCGGTGTGAATGTGCTGGTGCCGGATCAGGTGGGCACTCTTCTTGAAGCTCGTCCCACATTCCAAGCATCTGAAGGGCTTCTCCCTGCTGGGAGGCTGCTCAGGGACCACCAGGTCAGAGCTCCCCCTCAAGCTCCGGCCGCCTTCCCGGCACAGGCTGGCTCTTTCCTCCTCAGAGCACCCTGGGATGGCTTTGGAGCCCCTCCTGCGGGGGAATCTCCGGCCCTTTTCCTCCCCGCTGCCTTCCTGCGCCGGGGAGCCCTTCAAAACGGCCTCTCCCACCAGGGTCTCACGGGGGGATTTGTCCTCCGGGCTCTCCGTCTTCACCTCGGGGCCTGGGGCAGGAAGCAAGAAGGACAGGCAGGGGATTTGCCTCCGGCCCACAGGGAAGGCCAAGGACATCCCCCCAACTCCGGCCCCGGCAGGACGGCGGCGCCAGCGGGGTTGTCCTGCAGCCGGGGCCATGCTCGGCTGACAGAGCCAGCACAACACCCGCCCAAAGGGACACTGACTGCCTCCTCACCTGCCTGGGGGGACCAAGGCATCTTCCTCTTCCTCGCAGCCTCCTCCTCCATCCGCCCAAGCTTTGGGAAGGACAAATCCTGATGGGGGGGAAAACAAGGGCTGAGCGCGTTGGCTTGGGGGTTCCTCCTGCCCAAGTCCATCTCTAGAACTCACCGGGCATCCTGTGTCCATAGAAACCTCCAAAACACCAAGATTCAGCCCAGAAAAACCTAAACCTCCAAGATTCAGGCAAAAAACCCCTCAGAAATATTGAGATGAAGTTCCTCCCCCATAAACTG
This sequence comes from Pipra filicauda, assembly GCF_003945595.2. Taxonomy (NCBI): domain Eukaryota; kingdom Metazoa; phylum Chordata; class Aves; order Passeriformes; family Pipridae; genus Pipra; species Pipra filicauda. The sequence continues at coordinate 48,092 of NW_024105078.1, forward strand.
CAAAAAGTTGAGATTCAGCTAAAATATACTACAAAATATGAAGATTAGCCCGCAAAACTCTCCTAGAAGTTCCCCCTCTCTCTCCCTCTCTGGGTTTCAAAGGGTCTCCCCTCTCTACAATACTGGGGGTCCCACTTAGGGATGCTTGGAGTGTTGAGGGTGCCAAGAGTACCTCCTCCTCTGCCTTACGCCTTTGGGGTGCCACGTTCCCAGACAGTCCCCCTTTCCAGGTTCTCCACTTTGTTGTCCCACGGATCCCAGAGGTCCCCACTGTCCAGGATTCCCCTTCTCAGTGCTCCCCTCTCCAGTCTCTCGGGGCTCTAGCAGCTCCCACCTCTCTCCAGCCTCCCTTGCACTCCAGAGATCAAGGCATGGGGACACCCCAATGGCAACCCCGCTCCCGCTCTCTTCCCTCCCCTTAGCCCTCCTTTCACACCCCTTTCCCACTGGCCCCCCAAACCCCGGCTCCCCCCAGCTCCCTTTGGGGGTGACCCACCGCCCCTCACGCTCCCTTTGGGGGTCCCACCCGCTCTTTTCACTTCTCTCGCCCCTTTCCCATCGTGGCCGCTCCGCTCACCCGACAGCGGCAGGAAGGGCAGGGACAGGGGCGGAGCAGCAACAGCAACAGCAGGAGAACAATCATCCCCCCATCCCATGGATCCCCGGGAAGTGGAACTCATCCCAAATATCCCGGGGGGAGCACGGGGGATCGTGACATACTGGGGCTGCCAGCACAGATTTCCCTGCACAGTCTGCAGAGAGTCAAGCTTTGGACAGGAGGTTGTGCCCCATGCATGGGATTGCAGAGGCTCCCTCAGGTCCCCAGCAGGAATCAGTAACCAGGAATAGACAGAAAAGGCCCCCACAAAGATTTCGGGGGAGTGTCCTGTAGGGAGGGGACAGTGTCACCCCACCAGGGCAGGGCTGGCAAGTGGGAGGCTGCTCCAGGGCTCTGCAAGAGGCCTCGTGCTCTGCTCGGCCCCACCAGTGCCTGGTACCAACACCCCCGGCTGCCCCCGGCCCTGGGCAGCTCTGCTGCCACAGGCTGTGCCCTCACCGTGGCCCTGCAATGGCCCTGCCTGTCCCTCACCCGTGGCCCTGCCCCTTGGCTCTCTCTCTGCCAGCTCAGTGTGGGGCACACGGGCTGGGGGTCCCTCCCAAGCCCCCCGGGCAGCCGGCGTTGGCTGGGGGGATGTGAGGGCTGGGCCTGCTCAGCACAGCCCCGGCCTCGTGCCCAGCGCCTCTTTCCTGACCCACACAAGACCTTCCTGGCCCCCCCAGGGCTCCCCTGCTGCTGCCTCTGCTCCTGGCCCTGCCTTTGCTGCTCCCTTGGCTGGGGCAGCGGCTGCAGGGGGGGATGGCAGCAGCTTCAGCTCCACGGCACTTCCTGGGGGGAGCTCAGCCCGGGGGGACGGGCAGGGACCTGATGGGGATGGACAGGGGCCCAGCAGGGACAGACAGGGCCTGCAGGGGAAGGCACAGGGACAACCTGGCCCCCCACACTGACACCGCTGTCTCTGCTCCTCCTTGCAGGCTCCGTGGCCAGGCACAGTTTGTGTTCCTGGGTGCCCACCATCTCAGCACTTGGAGACGCTCAAATCAGCGCCCGCAGCTCTGCAGCAAAGCCCCAGCTCACCTGGCACACAGGGGATGGACACAGCACCTGCTCAGGGATGGGCATTCACAGCTTCTGTCTCTTCCCCACCACGGGGCTCTCCTTCCTCAGCAGCACCTCTGCCTTGCACTTATTCTCAGCCTCACCTCAGGGACAGCTCTGGGCTCACCTCCGCGCCACTTCTCAGCCTCACCTCAGGGCCTGGGCTCAAGGACAGGAACCTGCAGGGAGGGGACATCAGGTGCAAGCTGAGGGCTGCCTGCTTGCACTGGCCTCTGGGCTTCTTTCTCCTTCTACAACCAGCCCAGAACTCAGCCTGCTTTTCTAACACCACACATTTACAGACTAACCTTGGAGATAGATATGGACAGACATCTCGATCACCCTGGGGATAGAGCCTCAAGCATGTGCTGCCATAGGAATGGGAATCACAGAATCACAGAATCAGTCACGTTGGAAAAGACCTCCAAGATCATCAAGTCCAACCCTGGATCCAACCCCGCCGTGCTTCCCAGACCATGGCACTGAGGCCACATCCACTCTCACCTTCAACACCTCCAGGGACGCTGACTCCACCCCCTCCCTGCCCAGCCCATTCCAAGGCCTGATGACTCTCTTGGGAAAAAAATGCTTCCTAATATCCAACCTAAACCTCCCCTGGCACAGCTCAAGACCCAGCCCTCTTGTCCTACTGCTGCTTCCTGGCAGAACAGCCCCACCCCACCTGGCTCCAACCTCCTGGCAGGGACTTGCAGACAGTCAGGAGGTCTCCCCTGAGCCTCCTCTTCTCCAGCCTCAACACCCCCAGCTCCCTCAGCCTCTCCTCACACCACTTGGGCTCCACTCCCTTCCCCAGCCTCGCTGCTCTTCTCTGCACCTGCTCCAGGCCTGGATCCATTGGCCCTCTTGGCCACCTGGCCACACTCTGCCTCCTCTTCAGCTTCCTGTCCATCCCCACTCCCAGCTCCCTTTCTGCCTGCCTGCTCTCCAGACACTCTGGCCCCAGCCCGGGGGGCTGACGGGGCTTCTTGTGGCCAAAGGGCAGGACCCGGCCCTTGGCCTGCTGGAACCTCATCCCCTTGCAATCAGCCCATGGATCCAGCTGGGCCAGGTCCCTCTGCAGAGCCCTCCTGCCTTCCAGCACATCAACACACCCCCAGCTTGGGGTCACCTGCACATTTGCTGATGAAATGCCTGGTTCTGCAGCAGCTGGAGATGCTCAAGGGGCAGCAGGACCAAATCAGGGGCATGGGGGGGCCTGGGGGGCTTTGGGGTGTGGGAGGGTCCCGTGGAGGGGCTTTGGGGATTGGGGGCAGAAACCAGTACAGACCAGGACAGACCAGTACCTCCTCACCTCTCCCCAGATCTCTCCTGTTGCTGGGCCACGTTGTCATGGGACACCTGAGCCCCCCCCCCAGTGCCCTCCCAGCACAGCCCAGTGCCCCCAGTACAGCCACTGTGTTCCTGTCCCAGGGTGCTGGGTGATCCCTCTTTGGGGGTGTTAGGAGGGATTTGGGGGGGGGGCTGGGGGATATTTGGGGGGATCTGGGGGCATTGGATGGGAATTTTGGGGGTTTTGGGGTGCTCTGGGTGCATTTAGGGGAGTTAAAAGGGGTCTGGGGGGGATCAAAGTGATCTGTGGGGGGAGGGGATTAAAGGGAAAATGGAGGCTAAGGGACATTTGGGAGAGTTAAAGGGGCCTGAGGGGGAAGAAGAGGAGCTCCACCATGAACAGCTGAGTCCTAAGACCCCCCTGGTTTCCTCAAGACTTTCTTGGTGTCCCCAATTTTCCCCTTAACACCCTGAGACCCCCCTGGTATTTCCAATGTTCCCAGCTCCTCCCCAGGGCCCCAATTTAACCCCCCGACACCCCCAATTCCACTGTCCACAAACCCCTCCCCACTGTCCCCAAACCCCAACCCTGATGTCCCCAACCTTCCATCTCACCCCAGGAGCCCCCCCTGGACCCTCTGACCACAAAAGCACCCCCTCCCCATGCTCACAGAAAGGCCAAGGGCATCTGGGGACATGCTGGGGACAGTCGGGGGTCTTTGGGGGGCACTGGGGGATTACTGGGGGATACTGGGACACACTGGGGGGAAACAGGGGGCACTGGGAGGGACTGGGGGGTTACTGAGGGACACTGGGAAGGCTCTGGGAGGGACCAGAGGTGAACTGGGGCACACTGGGGGACACTGGCAGAGAACTGGGGAGTTACTGGGGGATTACCAAGACACAAGGACGGGACACTGGGAGGTTACCGGGCCATACTGGGGGTAACTGGGTGCTCCCTGGGATACATTGGGTGGTCACTAAGGGGTTACCGGGCCATACTGGGGATTACTGGCTGCTCACTTGGATACACTGGATGGTCACTGGGCTATACTGAGGGTCACTGGGAGGTTATTGGGATATACTGGGGGCACTGGGATCCCCTTACCCGGATGTAATATATGTCCCCCCCTGGATTTTTGGGGGCATGCCTAGGACCCCTCCCCTGGGGGCTGAGGGACTCCCCAAACCCACTGCTGGGCTTTAGAGGACTCCACAAAATCCCCTCAAAACCCCCCAAATCCCCTCAGAAATCCACCCCAGGACCCATCGAAACCTCCTCAAGGCCCCCCCAGCTCCCCGAGGAGACCTTATCCCCCCCCCCCCCGGACCCCCTAAACCCTTTAGTGACCCGCAAAACACACCTGGGACCCCCCAAGGCCATTCAGGGATCCCCCAGTCCCTCTAAGGGAGCCTCAAAGCCGTCTGGAACCTGATAAACCCCTAGAGACCACAAAAACTGCTGCAAACGTCACCGCAAAACCCACCCAGGACCCCCAAACCCCCTCAGAGATCCCCCAAGCCCACCTGTGACCCCCCAGTCTCCTCTGAAGCCAAAACTCCCTCAGGGACTCCCAAACCCCTTCAGGGACCTTCAACCTCCCCCCCCCCCGAGTCCCCTCAGGACACCGAACCCCCTCAGGGACCCCTCAAAATCTCCTCGGGAACCCCTGAACTCCTCTGCTAAGCCCTCCCGAGCCCTCCAGCCTTTCCACCCCCAGCCGCGCTCCCCGCAGCCCCCGAGGGGATCCCCCGACCCCGCTCCCCCCGCAGACCCCCCCAGCTCACACACCCAAGCGCAGCTTTTCCCGGGGCCGCCGCCCCCGAATCCTCCACGCGCCAAAGATGGCGCCCTTCGCGCGCTTCGCATGGACACACCCCCGCCGCAGCCAATCAGCGCGCGGCCACGCCCCCTGCCCGCCCTCCGCCCCGCCCCCGCCTCGCGCGGGGCACCCCGGGAGATTCCCCGGTCAGTGCCCGGGAACAGCCCCGGCAGCGCAGCCCCCAAGGGCACACGATGGGCTGGGGGCTGGAGAGGACCCTCCTCAGCCTGGGGAACAGGGCTGCGGGGGGGGATTCCCTGACCCTCCCCAGATGGGCCCTTCCTGCCCAACAGCTCCTGCTCCAAAGGGCTCCCACACACCCTGGGCCACTTGTCCCACTTGGGCACTGGAGCTGCCCCAGGGCATCTCTGGGCAGTGGCCAGCTCTGGGACTGCTCTGGCAAGTCATGGCCTGAAGCCACGAGTGTGGAATTTAGGAGACACTTGAAACCTCTGCAGAACAGAACTCTTGATAATTGCTGAAGGCTTCCTGGCCAGCATTGACAGACCTTTCTTTTTTTTTTTTTTTTTTAATTTCAACAATTTTTCTCCACTTGTTTCCATTGACAACACCTTCTATATATTCTATTAAGCTGATTCTTTCATTGTCTACATGAATAGTTTTGTGCAGCTACTTATCAAAGTAAATATCCCATCAGTGATTCAGTTATGGAAACCTGGCTCAGAGGAAGCTCCTGATTTTTGGGGCACCTTTCATCTCTCTAATTTTGCCTCTTTTCTTCTTCCTCTCCCTATTTTTGTCTTGAAAAAGCTCTCCAGGATGTGTGTGCCTGGGAGTATATTTATCCTCTGAGCTGTGCCCTGTGCCATGGGACAGGGGACAAATGCACCTTCTAGAGAAATCTGCCCCTCCTGCTCACAGAAGCCCTCTGAGTGCCCAGCTGAGATGGTGCCCAGGCTGCTTTGCTGGTGTGGAATGAAAGGGCCAGGCCAGAAAGGCAGAGGAGGGTGATGGAGGAGACAGAGTCATTTGCAGGGGATGTGTGCAAGGCTGGGGAGATGAATGTCCCTGGGCCAGTGAGGGCTGTTCCTGGAGTCACCCCAGAAGTGTCAGGGCTCTGACAGGGCTCCAGAGGGCATCCTCAGTGCCCCTCCTCCCTCCACTTTTGGGGGGTCCCACTCCCCTCCCACTCAGTTTGGGGTCTCACCACCCCTTCTGTCCCCTCTGACCCCCCTTTTCCCACTGACCGCCCCCTTCCCACCCCCCGCTCACCCGAGAGCTCCTCGCCCGCAGCCGGGGGGGCTCCCAGCACCACCAGTGCCCAGAGAAGTCCCCCCAGGGAAGGGGTTGGGTGGGGTCCTGGGTGGGCTTTGAGTATGTTTAGGCAGTCCTCCAGAGCCTGTGTGGAGGTTTAGGGGGTTCCCAGCACCTTTCAAAGTGTGCTGGGTGCCTTATTGAGGGGCAGGTGCCCTCCCAGAGCCCCCCCAGAGCGGGCTGACAGGGGGGAACACAGGGGGGTCCCCATTCCCGATCCATCCCGGGGCCTGTTCTGCCCCCACCAAACTCGGCTCCACCCCTTGGGATTCCCCCAAGCCCCTTCCCCACTGCCCCCCAATAACTGGGACTGGGGAGAACTGGGAAGCTTTCCTGGGATCAGGAGTGGCAGCAGGGGAGGGGGGACACACGACCCCCCCAAAATCCTCACAGGGACAGGGGGGGTCCAGGCTGGGCCCGAGGCCCCGGGGAGGGGCTGCGGCCGCCGCCGGCTCAGGAGCTCTGTGGGGAGAGAAAAGGGGGTGACACCGGGGTGGGGGGTCCCCGGGGGGGCACAGACGCTCTGGGGGGACACACGACCCCCTGGGACCCCCCTCACCTTCTGGCGCAGGTAGAAGCCGAGCCCCAGCGCCAGGGAGACGAAGGCCAAGAGGAAGCCCCGGCCCCTCCTTGGCAGCAATTGCTGAGGCTGATGGAGCCCGGCAGGGCCGGGGCCGCCGGCGGTGTCCGATCCCGGCAGGAAGCGGGGAGGGCCCCGGGGAGCGGCGGCGGCGGGCGGGGCCCTGGGGGAGCCGCCCCGAGGGGTCCCCGCCGCCCGTGGCACGGAAGGAGCCGCCCCGGGACGGGCCCTGGCGGGGGTCGCCAGAGAGGGGGGGCGAGCTCGGAACGGAATCAGCTCCGGAGAATAAACCAAGGAAAACCAAAGGGCCGCGCCGGGGGAGGCTCCGCCGCCCCGGAGCTCAAAGAGCTGCCCCGCGGGACGGGCGAGGAGGGGCGGCGGTGAAACAGTCGCCCGGGGTGTGGCGAGGGAGGCGGGAATGGGATAAAAGAGAGAGAATAGAGAGAGAAATCGCTTTGTCTCCCCCGCCCCAACTCCCTTTTGTATACAGATAAAACCAGGGATCGACATGTGCTTCCCTTCCCCCATTTCCCCAGCACAGCAGCAGAGAATCGGCCCCGGGCTCCTCAGGCCCCATTTGCCATCTCCAGGGGCACTGGCCACCACCAGCACCAGCTGGAGCAGCCTCAGCCCCTCAGCCCCCACAGTGGCACCCTGAGGGCAGCACACGGACTCCAGGGAGAAACCAGCAAGGCAAGGACCCTCTGGAGAGTCTGCTCCTTGGCCTTCTTCTTGAGAGCCCTGGAGAAGAAGAGCTGAGGCTTCAGGCTGTGCCCGGAGCAAATGGAGCCCCTTGTGTGGTGGAAAGAGTGCAGTGGAGCCCAGCTCATGCCAGCAGGGCCATGGCCACAGGACTGACCCAGCCCAGCCCAGGGACCAAGGCCCAGAGCACTGAGGCCTCAGCCCAGGCCCAGAAGGGGAGGGGGGCAGGAGAAAAAGAGCAGCTCTCAACAGGCCAAATGCTGCTGCTCCCTGGCACTGCTGCTGTGCTGGGACTCTCTTTCCCTGCCCCTCTGCACACAGGCACTGCCCTGCCAGACTCATCAGAGGTCTCAGAAGATTGAACTCAGAGAAACAAGTCACTGAAGGATCCTTGACTTTGTTTCAATGCATTCCTCATTTACACAGACTCTGGGTCAAATTCAAGATGTAGGCAGTGAACCAGACATGGGATGAATAATCAGTATTCACTGTACACAACTCTATCCCAGGAGAAAAACCACATGAAAACCCTGACCCAGCACCACAAAAACCTGAGCAGGCAGGCTGGACCAAGGAGTCCCATTCTGAATGCTATGCAAGAGAAAACAGGCCCTTTGTGCCTTCAGAAAAGCATCCAGTCATCATTTCCCTCAGGGCATCCTTGAAGAAAAAGGTTTCTTAAGACAGATGCCAGAGCTTGGCAGCAGGCTGTCCTTCTCAGCTTGGAAAATCTCTGCTAACTTACCTAACAATGGTACAAACCCCCCACATTAATGTTGTCAAACAGCTGCATCTGCAGGATTCATGTTCCAGCCTTACCTAATGCACAATTATCACACCTCTTTTTAAAATTAAAGGGGAGAAAAAAAAAAGTGGGGGGTGAGGGGAGACTCCCCACCCCAGTCATCCATCAAGTGTACATCCTGGCCACTGCTCCCAAGAAATTGAATATATGCTAAAGAGATATAAAAAGACATAAAAAGCTTTCAGAAATAAAAGTGCTTCAGAAGCTAGATTTTAATATTGCCAGGTGGGTTTTTGCCAGATTATAAAGTTGACTGAAATGCCAGGATACTGCATTTTGGAAGCAGCAGCAGCTCACATATTGCCTTGTATTAGTGGCTGAAGTCTGTTGCTGATTCCAAAGCTGGACTATCATCATCTGTGGGGGAGAGTAGATAAATAAATAAATAAAAACTGGCATTCCCTACCAACCCTGCTGCCTTGAAGCACTCTTTTCAAGTGCGGCCTCCACAGGAAAAATAAAGTTAAGAGCACTTTATTTTGATTATAGTGCTTTCCCCAGGCAGGAATTTTTATTTCAGTTAGAATCTTTGAACCATTACATTTTCAGTGAGGCATTTTTATATTTACAATTGACATCTTCATAGAAGAATGAAACTTTTGAGCAACAGCTCTAAAGCATGAAGGTTGCCTGCAGGAAATACTTAAATTATTTTACACCCAAATGGAGCCTGTTGTTTTTAGCTAAAATTTAATAAACCTTAAATCAATGACCTTTCTTTTACTGAAAGCCTGCCCTTTGGAAAACTAACTTTCCTGAGAAACATATTTGGGTGAATAAATGCCAAACAAAGGGCTATTGAAATCTAAACATTTTCTCCATTTATACCTTGTGAACATTTAGTTCCTAAATTCCCCACTGCTACCTAATGTACAGAACAGTGGTGCCTTGGTTGAGTCACATATCATTGATTTCAGAGTGTCACAGGGATCTCACTGACAAAAATCAATTAGAATCCAAAATCAATCAAATGTGTTCGTGCACTATCATTCATCGAATTTGAATATCCCCAAATTAATTGTAAGCATGTGACAGAACCTAGAAATAAATTTTGAAAAGGTACAAAAATAAAAATCAGTCAACTTTGAGAAGATAATAGTGCATCTGAGCATGTTTCCTGCCTGCTGGGGTAAGTTAATGGTGAATCACACCTTCCCTTCCCAGCACAGGCTGAGATATATTCTTTTTGGAACATGAAAATACCCAGGGACTGAAGGCAGAGGACACACCAGTCAGTGATCCAGCATTATTTTATGAACAGCCTGTTACACGCCCAATATCAAACATGCTGCCAGGATATTACAAAATGCACAAGTGTGTGACACTCTGAAAAA
>NW_024105079.1:0-57397 GCF_003945595.2 Pipra filicauda
ATAAGAGCTGTATTTCTTCTTAAGCTTTGCAAGTGAGAACAGCAGATTGGAAGGCACTGTCCAGCAGCCAAGCGAGAGCATTGAAGCCCTTCCGAGAGCCCTGCAAGCCTCTACCTCAGTAAGCTGGTCCTAAATTTGCCTTTTTGTGACTCTTGGGCCTAGTTGCCTATTTCTGTGGGGCAATTGTCAGATGAAGTTTTCCTGGAGAGCCTGGGGAGCTCAGTTTCTGCCTTCTCCTCAGCAGAGGCTGCTCAGAAAGCAGCCTGGTCCTTTCCCCAGCTGCTACAAAAGCCCTGAGGGTATTTGGTGTGCTGGACACTGGAGGAATTCTTAGATTCTAAATGAGGAGTTTCATCATGAGCTCCAAGGGACCCAGAAGTATTGTTGCCAGAAGTGTCTCCCAAATTCTTAAGTAGGTGTAAAGTTTCTTCTTTCTGTCGGGGAATCTTTCAAGTGTTTCCTAGGCTGGTTTCCAGTAGATGATAAATACAGTTGCCATGGCCACCCCCTTGAGAGGTTTTCCCAGAATTCACTGCCTTTAGATCACGCTGAGTTTCCTTTTCTTTTTTTTCTCTGTGCACAGGGTGGTGAACTTTCCCAGCAGCTGGACATGGAGCCTGGAACAGGCATGCAGCTCGAGGCCCCAAACCAGGCTTTGCAAGAAGAGCTGTCCACTCTGCTTGGGAAGTGTGAACAACTGGAGAAGAGCAAATGTCAGCTGCAAGAAGAGGTGACAAAACTCCACCACCATTTGGAGACTTTGGAGCTGGATGGCAGCCAAAGAGAACAGTGTACAAGAGAGGTGGCAGAAGGAGCTGACCAGGAAAGAAGTCCAAAGCCACAAGAGGTCAGCCTCGTTTTGCAAGTAAGTGAATTTCTCCCCAGTGTCCACAGGCTCTTCATTAGGAGCTTTGAAGCAGAGTGCTCATTTGGGCTTCTTTCCCAATGCAAAGAATTGTTTGCCCTGGCAGCTCCTGGGTTCTGCCTTGGTTGCTGCTGGGAGTGAGGAGGCAGAGCCGCCTCTCTGAGTAAGGCTGGGCCCTTGAAAGTGGGTGTGTGCAATTTTGTGCTGGGCAGAGTTCTCTTTTTCTTGTGGTGGTTGAAGGTGCACTGTCTCCTTCAGGCACAGGCAGCCCACCAGGCCCCACTAGGACAAATTGAAGACAGTCATTGTGAATCCATGAGAATCCAGTTGGAAGAAAGGATTAGAAATCTGGAAAGGGAATTGGAGAGGGTCAAAAAAACCCAACAAGAGAGTGCTTCTCGTAAAGAAGCAACACAGGGAGAGATGGGGATGTACAAAAGAGCTGTATCTGGAGGAAGTGAAAACCAGAAAATGCCTTGCCAAGAAACTGGAAAGGTAAGTCCATGCTTGTTTGGAGTGGTAATAAGAGACTCCTTTTTCTTCCTGCATTTTCCTTGGAAATCCATCTTCTCCATCTGGCCAGCATTATTGCCCTCCATTGGCCAACAGGGTCTGATGGAGTTGCCAAGACCCTCTCCTTGATATTTGAAAAGTCGTGGCAGTCAGGGGAAGTCCCAGGTGAGGGGAAAAAGGGAAACCCACTGTGCCCATCTTTGGAAGGGGTAGAAAGGAGGGCCCTGGGAACTGCCAACGTGTCAGCCTGCCCTCTGTGCCTGGGGAGGTGATGGAAAAGATCCTTCTAGAAGCTCTGTCAAGGCACATGGATGACAGGGAGGTGATTGGAAGCACCAGCACAGCTTCGCCAAGGGCAAGTGCTGCTTGACCGACCTGGTGGCCTTCTAGGATGGAGTGACTGCCTCAGTGGACAAGGGCTACCCATGTCATCTCCCTGTCATTCTGGAAAGCCTTTGACACAGTCCCCCACAACATCCTTCTCTCCAAAGTGGAGAGAGAAGGATTCAATGTGTGGACTGTTAGATGGATAAGAAATTGGGTGAACAGTGCCATGCAGAGGTGGTGATCAATGGCTCAGAGTGCTGAGGGCCATCAGTGCCGAGTGGTGTCCCTGAGGGGTCTGGATTGGGTCCAGTGTTCTTTAATGTCTTCACTAATGATCCAGAGGAAGGGCTGGAGTGCGCCCTCAGCAAATTTGCAGCTGACACCAAGCTGAGGGGTGTGGTTGACACAGCTGATGCCACCCAGAGGGCCCTGGACCAGCTGGAGAAGTGGGCCCATGGCAATCTGCTGATGGTTTAACCAGAGCCAGTGCAAGCTGCTGGCCGTGGCTCAGGGCAGCCCCTGTATCAGTGCAGGCTGGGGGATGAAGAGGGGCAGAGCAGCCCTGCCGAGAAGCCCTTGGGCTGGAGGAGAGGCCGGACATGAGCCGGCGATGTGCGCTCGCAGCCCAGAGAGCCAATTGTGTCCTGGGCTGCGTCCAAGGCAGCGTGGCCAGCGGGTGGAGGGAGGGCATTCTGCCTCTCTGCTCTGCCCTTGGGAGAGCCCAGCTGGAGGGCTGCATCCAGCTCTGGGCTCCTCAGCACAGCAAGGACCTCCAGCTGTTGGACTGAGTCCAGAGGAGGCCACCAAGGTGCTTGGAAAGATGGAGCACCTCTGCTAGGAGGAAAGGCTGGGACAATTGCAACCCTTCAGCCTGGCAAAGAGAAGGCTTTGGGGTGACCTAATTGTGGCCTTTTGGGGTGTGAAGGGAGCCCACAAGAAGGATGAAGAGAGTGCATTTAAAAGAGCAGGTAGTGAGAGGACAAGGGGGAATGGCTTCAAATGGAAAGAGAATAGGTTTAGATTTGATCCTAGGAAGAAATTGGTTGCTGTGAGGGTGGTGAGGAACTGCAACAGGTTGCCCAGAGAAGCTGTGGATGCCCCATGGCTGGAAGTGTTCAAGGCCAGGTTGGATGGGGTTGTGAACAAGCTGGTCTGGTGGAAGGTGTCCCTGCCCAGAGCAGGAGGCTTGGAACTGGATGATCTTTAAGATTCCTGCCAAGCCAAGCCATTCTAGGCTTGGATGCTGTCTGTGCTGTTTCTGTGAGACTGTGGGGGAAAGGCTGGTTCTTCCTGTGTTTCATGGTTTTCGTCACTAATTTGCTGTGCAGGCTGGAAAAGCTTCTGAGGATAGAGAGGAGGAAACTCCGGGTTAATGAAGAGAAAGGAAGTCAGTCCCAGCTGGAAGAAATGAAGAAGAGATATTCTGAAAAGGTCAAGGAAGTTGATGGATTCCAAAGAGAGGTGAGCTGCGCTCTGGGTGGGGCTCTTTGGTTGTGGTGTTCCTTCTTTTGAAAGCTGGGAGATGCTTTCCCTCTATTTCTTGTCATGCTGATGATTTTTTTTTTCCCCTTGGCTGCATTTTGGATGTGATGGGCTTTTCTTAATGCTCCTCCTGCTGTTCCAGTGGGAGATGACTCGAACTAATCCAGAGGTAGTTCTCCTTCTGGGGAAAGATGCAAATGTTGAGGGCAAAGCAGTAGGTGTAAGGGCTGATGGAGGCCAGGCTGTCCTGCAGAGGAGGGGCAAGCCAGGAGTGGCAGCCAGCCTGGCAGGGTGCGTGAGCTCCCGGGCCAGGGAGCCGTCCCACAGGCCCAGAGCAAGAAGAGCAGAACAGGTCCTGTGAGAGTGAGCGGGGTCAGCCAAGAGTGCAGATCCCCCGGCTGGGCCTGAGGGATGGGCAGGTCTGCCGTCCTGGCAGGACATCACGTGCATGGGCTGAGAGCAGTGGGGCCCAGCTCAGGCCTGGCTGCAGCTGGAGGGAGGCTGTGACAGCGTCCTCTGGGTGTGCCAGATGAATTGCTGCCCTGGCAGAGAGGGGAGGAACAGCGCTGTCACTGGCAGGGCACCATCAGCCCCTGAGCCCTGTCTCAGGCACGAGCTGAGCAGGAGGCCCTTGAGGTTTGGCTTTTCTCCACAGTGTTGTTGCTGCCCAGGGCCCAAGGAGGACAGGGGCCTCCCAGGGGAAAATCTGTCCCTTCTTGCTCACGGGGAGCTGTTTCAGCCCATCCTGTGGCGGGGAGCCAGAAGGGCTGTTCCAAGCAGTGCTTTTGAGGCTGCTGTGCCTGTGCAGCAGTGGCACAGAACCTCTCATCCCTTCTCCGCTCGTCACTCGGATCCGTTGCTGAAGCGGTGTCTGTCAGAGTCACGCTTGGGTTTGAAGGCATCCCTGTAGAATGGCTTCCTGCCTTTGCAGTCATTCCTTTGGAGTCCAGAAGCGTGGAGCATTTTTGCATGAGGAACTCCAAAAGGCTGGGAAGCTGAGGAATCCTATGGCAAATGATGGGAAAGCTGTTCTTGCTGGAAAAGAAAAGCCTGGTTGCACTTTGTGTCTAGTCCTGAGCCAGCAGATGATGAATAAAGTCTCCCTGGGCGGCCAGTTTTGGATTTTCCCAGAATTCACTGCCTTTACACCACGCTGAGCTCCTTTTTTTATTTTCTGTCTGCAGGTTGCTGAACTTTCCCAGCAGTTGGACAGGGAACGTGAACAGTGCACGCAGCTGGAGGCCAAAAATCAGGCTTTGCAAGAAGAGCTGTCTGCCCTGCGTGGGGAGTGCGAGAACCTGGCCCTGGACAAATGCCAGCTGCAAGAAGAGCTGGCAAAACTCCACCATCATTTGGAGACCAACGTGGTGGATCGCAGCCAACTCGAACAGTGCAAAAGAGAGGTGGAAGAACAAGCAGACCAGGAAATAAGACAAAAACTCCAAGAAGTCAATGAGTTTTTGCAAGTAAGTGAATTTCTCCCCAGTGTCCACAGGCACTTCCTAAACTTCTCTTGTGGCCATGGTGTTTGGTCTTTTTCTTTTGCTCCTGTATTCTGTGGGTTAGCTTCTGTCTTTGCTGAAGGCAGTGGCAGAAGGCAATCTGGTTGGGCAGGAGTGCTGTCATGGGTGTGGAATGTGCCGGCAGGTCCCTGAATGCAAAGGCTGCCCAAGGCAGATTCCCACTTTGCAGTGCTTGGGGGGATCTCTGTGCGCTGCTCTGCTTCTCACTGCTCATCCTTGGATGGGTTTGGCAACTTGCAGCTGTCATGGCCAGACCTACAGGTGCTGCTTTGTCCTTGTAGGGGGTGAAAGTGCTCAGAAAAGGAGTCACTGAAATTCCAGGGATGGGAGGGAGGGGGTGGAGGTGGAAACTCTTCTTGTCTTTGAAGAATCCCTTTGGACATGCCCTGTCCTACAGACCCAGTGTCTCTTCATTAGTAGCTTTGAAGCAGAGTGCTCATTTGGGCTTCTTTCCCACTGCAAAGAATTGTTTGCCCTGGCAGCTCCTGGGTTCTGCCTTGGTTGCTGCTGGGAGTGAGGAGGCAGAGCCGCCTCTCTGAGTAAGGCTGGGTCCTTGAAAGTGGGTGTGTGCAATTTTGTGCTGGGCAGAGCTCTCTTTTTCTTGTGGTGGTTGAAGGTGCACTGTCTCCTTCAGGCACAGGCAGCCCACCAGGACACCTTAGAAGAAATCAGAAGCAGTCATGTGGACTCACTGAAAAAACAGTTAGAAGACAGAATTAGAGATCTGGAACGTGCACTGGGAAGGACAAAAAGCAACCAAGCAGAAAGACCTTTTCAAAAGGAATCCACCCAGGCAGAAGTGGACAAGTACAAAGAGCTGTATCTGGTGGAAGCCCAAAGAAGAAAAAGCTTCGCCAAGAAACTGGAAAGGTAAGTCCCTGCTTATTTGGACTGGGAATAACAGACTCCTTTTTCCTCCTGCATTTTCCTTGGAAATCCCTTTTCTACATCTGACCAGTGTCAGGTGTGACAGCAGAACGTGGCATCTTTGTGGGGAAAGTTCCTTCAGAGCCTTCCCTTCCTCAGACCTGTCTTCCTTTCTCTTTAGAGTTCCAGCAGTAACCCCACAGCAGCACCACTCTGGCATTATTGGTGTCTTTTCAAGTTGAGGTTGTTTTAGCAGGCAGTCTTTTTGCCAGTCTCTACTCTCCTCATCCTGTGGGTGACAGAGAAGATGAATCTTGTGCCCTTTCCTGTTTGAATAAGGAGAGGCCTCTGGGAGAAGAGAGTTGGATTCTGTGAATCCAAAATAAGGCGACTCTTTCTTGGCTTCTGTTTTGGCAGCGGGTCTGAGGGTTGAGCTTTCCTTGAGAAGGCCAGGGTAGCCCAGAGTTCTTCTGGAGGTGCCACTGGCTGCTCCTTGCACTTGGTGTGATTTCTTAGAAACAGGCCCTGTGAACAAGCTCAGATCAAAGGATGTGCTGGTTTTGGATGCTCTTCATGCCCTTGGCTTTTAGAAGTCGAGTAGTAGCCAAGGCTGTGGAGGGTAACTTTGCAAAAGCCTTCCTGCCAAAGATGACTCTGTGTGTGCTTGTGAATGTTTCAGAGCTACTGAGAGACTTGCAGTAGCCAACACCAAGCTCTTTTTGGAGCGCCACAGAAGCAGATCTGTGGTCACAAGCAGCGCTGTCAGCGGAGTTCTGGCTGCAAGTCCACTTCTGGATTCACCTGGCCTGGGACATGTTGGCATCAGTTTGGGACTGAGCAGAAGTCTGGCTCTCAGAACACCACCCAGACACCTGTGGTAAAGCCCAAGACTTCTGCTCATCAGGTTTGTCCAGATTTTCCAGAGTGGTCAAAAAAGATTGAAATGGAAGCAATGAGCTGTGGAACTCCATTCTTTCCCAAGAGAAACTGTGGGCAAGAGCACTGTGGCACAGGAACCTCCCACCTAAGTTCTACCCTAAATTTACACGTAGTAATCTTCTGTAGTCTGTGGGGTTTGGCAGGAAGCCAACTCCAACCGGCTACAGATGGTTTTGGTGTCAGAAGTGGGATTGTTTTGGTTCCTTTGGTTTTGTTGTGGGAACATTGTCTGGGAAAGCTGCCAAGAGCAGGTTTGTTTTGTCAACATCCCCCATTGTTTTGGGACACTCCTGGGAGAGCTGCCAAGAAGGATTTTGTTTATCTAAACATAGCTTTGTTTAGGAAGAAGGAGAAAGAAAAATAATAACAATGGCCTTTTTACTAATTTTTTTCCTGATTCTTGCTGTTTTTGTGCCTGTCCTAGGACATCCTGTGAGGGACCGTTCAGATGGATGGAATGAATTGCTTCCTTTCCTTAATTTCGACACCCACGGCCTAGTAGCCAGTTTCCTTGATGGTGGCCTTCAAGGTTTGGTAGCAAAGACTCCAAGATCAGCTCTAACCCATCCCTACATTGCTCAGTGACAATGATCCTAGTGGTGAAGGCAGCGAAACTGCTACTTAAAATTGGAGAGGTGGTGCTGCATTGGTCCCCTTGTTGTACGAAAGGAATCGCTGGAGCTTTGGGGACAAGAAGTGCCAACGGCCACGACAACTGTACACAGGCAACAGTATCGGAGGAACCGAGATGCTGTGACCCCCATCCATCCATCCAGTACATCCATGACATCATTGTGGGGGGGACACAGCAGAAGAAGTTTTCGAGAAAGGACAGAAGATCATCCAGATTCTCCTCGAGGCCGGTTTTGCCATCAAGAAGAGTAAGGTCAAGGGCCCTGCCCAAGAGATCCAGTTCCTAGGGCTGAAATGGCAAATGGACGACACCAGATACCAACAGACGTCCTCAACAAGATTGTAGCAATGGCTCCACCCACAAACAAGAAAGAAACCCAAGCTTTTCTGGGAGCCATTGGCTTCTGGAGGATGCACATCCCAGAGTACAGCCAGATGGTGAGCCCTCTTTACTTTGTGACCCGTAAAAAGAACAATTTCCAGTGGGGTCCTGAACAACAACAAGCTTTCAGGCAGATCAAGCAAGAGATTGCACATGCCGTGGCTCTTGGAGCTGTCAGGACAGGACCAGAGGTAAAGAATGTGCTCTACTCTGCAGCTGGAGATAAAGGTCCCTCCTGGAGCCTCTGGCCAAAGGTGCCTGATGAGACGTGAGGGCGACCACTGGGTTTCTGGAGCCGAAGCTACAGAGGTTCTGAGGCCAATTCCACCCCTGAGGAGAAGGAAATCTTAGCAGCCTATGAAGGCATACGAGCAGCTGCAGAGGTAATTGGTCCCAAAGCACAGCTCTTCTTGGCACCCCAGATGGGACCCCATCATGCAAAGTGTAACTGGTTAAGGGAAAAAGGGGGTAGGGTTTATCCATTTTAGGGAAAGGGTGGCCAAAAAAGGAAATACTGCAATGCAGCAAACTTTGACCAATCGGGGAGCGGGGTCTAAGGATACAGACATCAAGGGGATTTTTCATCAAACAATTTCAGGGGACAAACAAGGGAAAAACTACAGTAAATGTTTAGACACAACCGTAAAACTGGAAAGGCTTTGGGTCTGAACTTCTTGACAGCTTCATCCAGGGCTTTCATCCTCTGGAGGGTCACACATTTCTTGTTGTCTTCTCCAGCTTTCAGATTCAGCAATGTCCTCACTCCCGACAGACCAGGGTCCCCTTTCCAGAGTAATGGAGGAGCACCGGGATTTTTTAATCCAAAATTCCCGGATTGGAATGAAATGCTCTGGAAAGGCTCTGGAAATCATTGGGTGTTCACAGTGAGTCTCTGGTTTCCCATCCCCTGCTTCAGATGTGAAAACATGTTCCTTGCAGTCGGAATGTAAACTCATCAACTCCATTAAACTTGAGCACTATATCCCATCATCCAGATCATCAATGAAGATGTTCAGATTTCAACCAGCCTGCTGTCTGCTCATCCAGCCCATACTTCATGGGCTTCTCTGTGAGGGAGCCCTGTCTGTGTCCACTAGTACACACATTCATTTTGATTTTAAACAATCAAACAGAAGGGAGTGTTTTAACAGCAGAATTATTTTTCAAAGGGAAATAGAAGGGTAAGAGTTTTTAATTTTAATGATCATGTTTTACATGATACTAATTGACATCTAGTAGAAATGAGACAGCACCTTAAGAGACAAATCTACATTCTCTATTTATGCCTCTGAATTACAGGTATGGCTTTGATGGAACGAGTGCCTTCAAGCTCCATTGGCAGGCACTGTTTGAAAACTATTTGGGTGATTTTTGATAAGAAATGAAAGATGCAACAGCAGGAAGCCATTCAGCAATCCCTGACAAGGGAGGTCCACTGTCAATTGCTGGGAGGGCCCCCACCTGTTTCTTTTAATGGTGCTCCCAAATCCCACCTCTTGGGCCTCCCATCCCATCCTTTTTGGTCCCTTCAGGCATCTCCTCCCCAGGATCTGCTCTGTGTCCTACCCAGGGTCCCCAAACATCCTCCCACTGATCATTCCCAAAGCTTTTCTTTCCAGACCTTTGCCTTTCACCCAGGCCACTGCCCTGGTACCTCCCAAGACCATTCCTTGCCTCACTCTCCACTCCCAACCATCTCCCAGTGCCCTCGTTTTTGTCCTCCTCCATCATCCTCCTCCTGTCCCCACCAAGCCTCTCCCTTGCAGTGCCCATGTCCCCACACTTGAATTCCTTTCCCCTCCCCTGCATCCCACACAGGGCCCCTTCAACACCCCAATCCCAGTCCCGTGGGCTCCCCAGTTCCCCCCAGTTCAGCATCTTTAGGTCCCCCCCAACCTCCTCCCCCCCTCCCTGCAGGCCCTGAATTCCCCTGGCTCTCCTTGTCTCCATCCCCACCCTGGGCCCTGCAGGCACAGGGGTTGGAGGTGAAACTGGGGGCAGTGGGAGCGGGGGGAGCAGAAGGGATTTTCCCCCTCAGATGGGTGGCAGCCCTGGGCTGGGGGGTCTGGGGACCCCCGTGTCCCTCCCCCAGCCCCACAGGGGCCAATCCTGCTTAAACCTTTGCTCTCCTTGCCCAGGCACTCTTGGCAGGAACCCAAAATGATCTGTGGGATGTGAGTGGGCCGGGGGGACTGGAGGGCATCCAGTCTGGGAACTGGGGGACACTTTGGGCCCCCCATCCCTCGCTGGCACCGGGGACATCCCAGTGACCAGCCAGGGCTCCTGGTCTCTCTCCAGCTGCATTTAGTGGACGTTGGGATCCTGAAGATGGCTCAGGTGGGTACCAGGAGTTCTGCCTGGGTCGGGTCCTCCCCTCACATGGCCATGACACTTCTGGCCATCCCAGTCTGCCCCAGTATACCCCAGTGCACCTTCCCCAAGGATCCCATTTCTTCCCCCAGGCTCCCAATACATCCCACTACACCCAGTGTGTCTCTGAGCCTGTCTTTGTCCCCAACCCCCTGTGGTGGAGAAGGTGGTGGGTCCTGTTGGTGAGATGTGGCTGCATCCCTGGATGGCTGAGGTGAGCAGTGCCTGCAGGGAGAGGGGTCAGGACAAGGCCCCTCTCATGTTGCAGTGGACTTTGGGGGTGACGTTTGGGGCTCTGTCTTTCAGGCCTGGTGGTGACACCCGTGCCCTGTCCCCCTCCAGTGGCATGAGGAGATGATCATCCCTGGAAGAACCCCCTGCTTTCCCTCAGAGCCCAGGGGCATTTTCCTTGAATGATCAATAAATCCCTTCAGCAAAGCTACTCTGCTTGACCTTGTGTGTGTGTGTTCCCATCTCCATGTGTGTGTTCCCATCTCCATATGTGTGTTCCCATCTCCATGTGTGTGTTCCCATCTCCATGTGTGTGTTCCCATCTCTCTGTGTGTGTTCCCAACTCCATGGGTGTGTTCCCAACTCCATGTGTGTTCCCATCTCCATGTGTGTGTTCCCAACTCCATATGTGTGTTCCCATCTCCATGGGTGTGTTCCCATCTCCATGGGTGTGTTCCCATCTCCGTGCCTGCATTCCCATGTCCCTGTCCCCTCCTTCTCCAACCCCTGCACACCCGGTGCCTCTCTGGCCGCTCCCCTGCCATGAGCAGAGAGGCTCAGGGGGCTCCTGGGGGTCTCTGCACATGAGATCCCCTTCACCCCCTCCATGTGCATCCTGAGCAGTGCAGGTTGGGGCATCGTGGAATGTCCCTGCTGGGGGCTGGGACAGGCAGGGGGCACACGGGGCAGCCCCTGGAGCACCTGGACCTCCCCTGTGCTCTGGGAGGGATGGGAAAGGGGATCAAAGAGCCAGCGGGTGTCAAATGCCCCCAGATCTCAAGGACCAGGCTCGGGGCTGAAGGGATGGAGAGCAGCCCTGCATCCAAGGCCATGGGGATAGTGGGGGATGAAAAGCAGGATGGGAGCCAGCAATGGGAGCTCACAGCCCACAACCCCCCGTGTCCTGGGCTCATCCCACAGCGTGGGCAGCAGGGCAGGGGGGTTCTGCACCTCTGCTCCTCTCAGCTGAGACCCCTCCTGCAGTGCTGCCTCCAGCTCTGGGGCTGCCTCAGGGTGTGGTTTTCTGTTGAGGAGGAAAAGGCAGGACTGAGTCAGGTCAGACTCTATTAGCAAAACGTGTCTCTTTTTAGGAAGACCTCTCTGCATCCCCCTCCCCTGAGCTCTGGGTTTTGCTGGCTGATGGGGGCTTTGAGAGCAGGGACCCTGTGACAGGCTCCCGAGGAATCCTCCTTGCTGTGAGAGGCAGCTCAGGACACGGGGTGATCCGAGATTAAATGTGCCTGTGACACATCAAAGCATTTCCAGCCCTGCTGTTCACAGTTTGCCCAACTGCAGAGCAGAGCTGAGGGGATTTGCTGTAGTTTAACTTGTTACAGTTTCACTTGGCACATTTAGAAGTAAATTTGGATGGCTGAAATCCCTGACATTTCTAATGTTCTCCAAGTGAAATCTCGTGGGTCCTGGGAGGCAAAGGGATGGTCTCAGTGCAGAGAGAAGAACTACGCTGGCCATCACTCCTGTTCTCAGCCGCCCCTTGCTGGCAGCTTGGAGCTGAGGGAGGATCACACTAAGGAGCTCCCTTAAAAAGAGACAGGGCCTTTCTGGGAGCAGAGGAATCTGGGCTCAAAGGGCAGATTTACAGACTCCTTGTCTTTTCTCAGGGTGCCTGATTAGGATCTCCTCTTTCTTCTCCCAGACTGCTGCACAGAGGGATCATTGCAGCTGCCCAGAGCATTTCTATGGCTCTACCACCGAGGTGTCCTCTCCATGGGGATCCCAGACAGCACAGAGATACTATGGCAGAGCTGTGCCCTTCTGGAGGACACCCTGCAGGACACCCGGGGAAGCAGCTGAATGTCCTGAAGTTGCCTGGAGGGCACTTGGGCATTTTGCTCCCACAGACACATCCCCACAGCAGCACCCAAAGGGTTTGTGTCTGGACAGGAACCTGCCACCCCAAAGCCCCTGCACTGCCTGAGAAAAGCCAATGGGGAGAAGAAGAACAGCCCAGACAACAGGGGATGGCAGGGAAATGCCACAATGCTGCTGCCAAGGGAGGAGGGACACACAGAGAGAGATGGAAATGGGGGCCTTGTCCTTGCCTGGGCTCTGGCTGCTGCAGGGCAATGCACAGCCCAGGGGCCATGGCCTGAGGGCACAGGCTCTGCTTAGGCTGGGAAAGGAGCCCAGGGAGGAGCTGCTCAGGGAAGGGGTCTGTGCCACAGGGACAGCAGGGAGGGGCCCACATCCCCCTGCCCAGCACTTGTGGCAGCAGCTCCCTGTCCCTGCCTGCCTGTCTCTGGGTGAGGAGCTGTTCCTGCCAGCAGCCCCTCCCTGTGCCCAGCTCAGCTCCCTGCCAGTGCTGCCAGAGCCATCCCCAGCCCAGTGCCCAGGGGCAGCTCTGCCTGGGCAGGGGCTGCAGAGCAGATCCCAGAGCCCTGCGGTGGCTGGGAAGGGGGAGGTGTTCTGGGGGGATGTGCTTCCTGAGAAGGGCCCCTGGAAATGGAGGAGGTGGAGCTGAAGCTGTGAGGAGCCCTGACCCTGCAGCTGAAGGGCCCTGCCCAGCTCTGCCCTGCCCTGCCCTGCCCTGAGGGGTCACTCCTTCCACCCACCCCTTCTCCCCCAGCCCCGTGGCAGCTCCTTGGCCGGGCTGAGAGCTGCCCCTGGCAGGCAGCAGAGTCCCTACCCCAGCACACAGAGCCCTGGGGGCAGGACCCTGCTCTGCCCCACAGCCCTGGGCACCCCTGGCTGCACCCCCACCTTCCCACCCCACAGCCAGCCCTGGCCCAGGGAACCTTCTTGCCCTGGGCCTCTGAGGGGGCAGCAGCAAGTCCTGCTCTGCAGCAGCTTCTCCTGCTGCACCCCAGCAAATCCAGCAGAGCCATCCTGGCAGCTCCTGCCACTGCTGGCATTTGGCAGCTGGCAGAGGCACTTGCAGGAACTCACCTGCACTGCTCTGCAGCCAGAGCCTGATCATGGCAAAGTGCTGGCAAGGTTCCTCCCCTGAGCAGCTCTCCCCTGTCCTCCCACCCCAGGGTCCCTTGAACCTCCTGCTCCCTTCTCCTCTCTGCCCTTGCTGCCTGCAGCTCCTGCCCTGCTCTGCCATGTGGCCACTTCCTCTGCACTGCAGCAACTGAGAGTCCTGCTTAAAGATCCTAGAAGCTGTGGGATGTGGCAGCTTTTGGAGATCCCTCCAGGAAGGGAAGTTGAACTTTACTGCAGCCAGAGAAATAATCATTCAAATCCCGTGAAGGTTTCTCCCACAGTGAGAGCTCAGTCCCCTCCCAGCCCAGGCTGCCTCTCATCTCTCTGCCTTCTCTCCTGTGCCCTGGGTGCTGCAGGCAGTGCCCTCAGCCCTGCTGGGCTGTGCAGAGGAGCTGCTCCTGGGCAGAGCTTGCCAGGAGCTCCCTGTGTGCCAGGAGCCCGGCCTGGCTCAGCAGCACAGCAACAGCCTCAGTGATTCATTTGGCGACCGCGGCAGGACACCTTCTCCACCCGGCTGCGGAATCCCCCGGAGGACGGGACCCCCTTGGGCGCCCTCGGGTAAGTCTTTTTACCCGAAGGGACTCCCTTCTTTGGTGGCTTCTTGCGGGGGCTGGACAAGAACACTGCCTATTGATAAAAGGTGTTTGTATCTGTTTTCTGGTTTTGTTTATTCTGGTTCTGGGTACCCGTAAGTCGAGGCAGGACGCCGTCTCGCAGGGAACACGGGAGAGGACGCTCTCCCAGGGGAATATCCCCTCTAGTCTGGTTTTGTTTGTATTTGGCCAAATATTGTTATTGTGTACCTGATATATCTTGCTTACCTTGAAACATCCAGGAGCACATAGTTAAAGGTATTATCATGCTAAGAGTTGCTATATGAGAGGTAGTGCTGAAGAGTTAACTATAAGCACATCACTTTGGATAAGACCTAGAATTAAGATTTGTCAATTTTGCAATTGTTAGTTATATGTATGAGCCTTGTGTAACAGATGTAAGGTTTGCCTCCCCGACAGACAAGGTTGGGTAGAACCAGTGTGCATATTGCAGAAAAGAGGGACACTGGAAGCAAGAATGCCCTGAATTAACAGGTGGAAATACAGGCACAGGAGAGGCTGTTGTTGCTTACAGAGTATTGAGTGAAGGGGGGGCCGGCAGGCCAGTGCTAGGGGACCTGCTGGTAAAAATTAAGCTAGGGGAAGAAAAAGAAGAATTAGATTTTCTAATTGATACCAGGGCTACATTTTCTGTTTTGAATTAATACCTAAAAGTGATAAATATGTTTAAGTTGTGGGTGCCACTGGCCAATCAGAAAAGCTTTCTTTTGAAACCCCTAAAGTTCAAAATTGGAAAACAAATGGGAGTGCATCAGTTTTTGTATTTACCAAATTTATCCAAACTCGTATTGGGCAGAGACTTACTAGATAATCTGGGAGCTGTAATAGAATTCAAACAAGGTAAAATTGAACTTAAGGTAAAGGAAGAACAATTAATAGCAGCTCTGAGTTTAGCAATGAGCTATGTGGAGCCAAGCCAGGGTAATGCAAATGTCAATCAAATTTTAGATCAGGTATACCCAGGAGTTTGGGCTACTGAAACACCAGGAAAGTCAAAAAGAGCAGCTCCCATTGAAATAGAATTATGGCCAGGAGCAAACCCAGTAGTTAGGAAGCAATATGCACTGAGGCTGGAAGATAGAAGGGGAATTGAGCTAATAATAGACAACTTTTTGGAATTAAGGTTTTGTAGAGTGTGAATCAGATTGCAACACGCCAATTTTACCAGTCAAAAAGACAAATGGAACACATAGGCTGGCTCAGGATTTAAGAGCAGTAAATAAAATAGCTAAAACATACATGCAGCTGCTGCAAACCTATATACCTTATTAACAATATTAAAAGAAAGTATAATTTGGTTCACAGTATTAGACTTAAGAGATGCCTTTTTCTGCCTTCCCTTAACACAGGAAAGTCAAAGGATATTTGCCTTCAAGTGGGAAAATCCCACCACAGGAAAGAAAACTCATCTCATTTGGACAGTGTTACCTTAAGAGTTAGAAAATATTCCCACAATTTTGGGAATTAATTAGCTAAAGAATTGGGACAATGGCAGTCACCACCAGGAAAGGGTGTACTTTTATAATATGTGAATGACCTATTGATTGTTACTGAAAAACAAGAAGAATGTGTCCAATGGACAGTAAACCTCTTAAACTTTATGGACTTAAATGAGTATCAAGTCTTTCAACAGAAAGCACTTCCGGTGCAGAAACAAGTGGTGTACCTGGATTACAAAGTATCTGAAGGACAATGATCACTGGGGACAACAAGAAAGGAAACTGTTTACCAGACACCGAAACCACAGATGGTGAGAAACCTTCAAGCCTTTCTAGGAATGACAGGTTGGTGTTGTTTATAGATATATCAGTATGGGCTAATTGTAAAGCCTTTATGTGACCTGCTGAAAATGACTAAGAGCAGCCTCATCTGGACCCCCGAAGCAAGTGGAGCCTTCAAACAACTGAGGTGAGAACTCATGAGGACTCCGGCGTTGGGATTGCCTGACGTAACGAAACCCTTTTGGTTGTTCTCCCATGAACGACAAGGAGTGGCTCTGGGGGTCCTGGCTCAGCAACAAGGGCCATACAAAAGAACAGTAGTCTACTTCTCCAAGCAACTGGATGAAGTAAGCAAATGATGGCCCACCTGCCTAAGGGCAGTAGAACAATGATCATAAATCTAGAAGAAGCCAGGAAATGTACAATGGGACAGAAAATGACTGTGTTAGTGTCCCACACAGTATCTACGGTACTGGAACAGAAAGGAAATCATTGGCTGTCACCCTCCCAATTTCTGAAATATCGGGTAATCCTGGCTGAATCAGATGACATAACCATTCAGGTGACTAACACTGTTAACCCAGCTTCATTCCTAGAAGGAAGAATCTCGGCTGCACCTCTCATGCAGGACTGCCTGGAAACCATTGAAGCAGTGCACTCCAGCTGCCTGGACCTTAAAGAACCACCCCTGGATGCAGAAGACTGGTTTACCGATGGCAGCAGTTTCATAAGACAAGGTGTGAAGATGGCTGGGTATGCTGCGACCACCACTACTGAGGTAATCAAATCAAATCCTTTGCCTGCAGGAACCTCAGTCCAGAAAGCAGAACTGATGGCTCTCATTCGAGCTTTAGGATTGGCAGAAGGAAAACAAATTAACACCTGGACTGACTCCAAATATACCTTTGACATAGTTCATACTCATGGAGCAATTTGGAAAAAAGAGGACTTTTAACTCTTCAAGGAAAAGTTGTGGAATATACTGAAGAAACTCTATGATTATTAGAAGCAGTACAACTCCCCTCTCAGGTGGCAATTATGCACTGCCAAGGACACCTGAAAGGTAACACTGTCCTGGAAATAAAAAACAGAAAAGCTGATGCAGAAGCTGAATTAGCTGCTGCAAGAAGTAAAGAACTATCAGTAACCGCTTTAGTGCTAGAAGAACTAGACACAGATCAACAGGTAGAATATCAAGAAACAGATTATAAGTGGATACATGAAAATGAAGGTAAAGTGTTAGACAATGGGTGAGGTTAACTAAAAACAGGTCAGTTAATACTATTAGAGAAATTAGTGTGGTAATTTGTAAAAGTAAAACATGATAAAACTTATTGGGGCTTAGACTCACTCTATTAGCATTTAAGGACTAGAGTAGCAGGACCAAATTTATTTATCACAATAGAGCAAGTCACATCTCAATGTGGACTTTGTCTGAAATACTGGAACAAAAATACAGCAAGGGGCAATAAACAAAAGGCATTTCCCAGGTGAAATCTGGCAAATTAATTTCTCTGAGCTCCCAAGAAAAGGGGGGGGGTCCTGTTATCTCTTAGTTTTGACTGACACATTTTCTGGATGGCCTGAAGCTTTCCCATGTAGAAAAAAAAATGAATCAAAAGGAGTGGTTAAAGTCTTATTGAATGAGATTATACCATGGTTTGGAATGCCTAAGAGCATCTCTTCAGATAGAGGTTCACACTTTTGTGCATGAATTGTACAAGCAATAAGTAAAGCACTAAAAATCAATTGGCAACTGCATATGCCCTATAGACTCCAAGCAAATGGGCAAGTAGAAAAGATGAATCTAAAATATGTCAAGAAACAAATTTTCATTGGTATCAAGCTTTACCTATTGCTTTAATCAGGCTAAGGGTCGAGCCAAGATCAAAAAAGAAACTGAGATAATTTGAAATTCTATTTGGCAGACCCTATATGATGCAAACTGTGAATAGTGAAGCTGTAGATCAAATTGGTAATCAATATGTGTATGATCATGTTATGGCTGTAGGAAAACAATTGCAGAAAAATGCTACAGTGGTGTTAGAACACCAACCCAAGCAGCCTGACTGTAAGTTACATCCATTCAACCCTGGTGATCGGGTATATGTTAAGAATCTTTCAGGAGATCCACTACGGGAGAAGTGGGATGGACCCCAGCAGGTGCTGATGACCACCTTCACACGATCCGAGTGAAAGAGAAACCCACGTGGATCCACTGCTCTCGAGTCAAGAGAGTTCCAGAGGAAGCATGGACCTCGGGAGAGGAATCATCTACTATCAAGCCTCCTCAATGCTGATCTTTGGACTGATAAGTACATTGGTGTTAAATCAAACTCTTGCCCAAAAATTATTATGGTCTCAGGCCTATAATGGGAATTCTAGTCTATGATTTGCTATAAATACAGATATTCTGAATTCATCTGAACTGAACCAATACAATGCATCTGTTATAGTCCTCCAAGGAACAAGTGTACTGAATAATTGGTAAAATCCTGGTACCCCATACGATGCAAGTGTTTTAATAGGCACAGATTGGATGGTCACCCAAAATTGACGTTACTGTGAAATGTAATTAGTGGCTGATCAGTGTTGGCACACCTTCACTCTAGAGAAATCAGTTTCTGTGATGTGTCAGTGGACATTCAGGGAAGGAAAAATAACCAGGAGATTTCCAACCAGCAAATCTCCTACCACCCCATTGACTAAGACCACCACCAGTTTTACAACTCCTTCTTTAGCCTGTGAGAGTGTCCACAATTTAACTTATGCTGGACCTTACATGATTAGACACTCAAATGAGCAGAAGCTGTTGTTAGATCCCACATATTCACTGAAGAGGGTTCGAATAAACCTTCAAGTAAACATATCAAACATACAAAAAGATTGTCAGCCCTGTATTCAACAAAGCCTTAAAGGCTGGCATGCATAGATGATGGCCAGATCCCCTCGTACCAGAATTCAAAGAGATGTAACCGGATAGTTTGGCACAGGATTAAGTGTATTAAACACCATAGATCAAAAGGTATTAGTGAATAAACTAAGTGCTGTCACATCTGATCTAGGAAAATTCAAAGTCCCTTTAAGATCATCTTTGCTCACTTTGGCAGAAACACAGTCATTGGCAGTTAAATTGTTAACATTAGCAGCTAACCATACTGCAAAAGATTTCACCAAAATTATTGACTATGCTGGTGCCATCCATAAAAGGTTTGCACTTGCAATACAATGTCTCCAAACTCAACAGTGGGTACAATCTGCAGCTGCAAGAATATCAAGGAAAGGAACCTCAGGAATATTACCACAAGAAGTAAGAAATAATAGCTAGAAACAGTTCCACTACACAATTTGAGAAAGATTACCAAGCGTGGTGGCAGTTAGTAAATTTTACTTACAACCCTCAACATGAACAAATTGAAGCTTATGTACTCATTATCAGTGCAGCCAAAGAAAAGACCATCTTTCCTATCCTGACATTAGGAGCCATACACCAAAATGTAATTGTCAGACCCATAGACCATAATGTTTGGGCAAGTTATAATCACACCAAGAAAAAGTGACAATCAGTCAGTACTGAGGCATGTATTCCTAAAGGACAATTAGGATATATCTGTGAAAATGCTGTCGTAAGAAATGAAGATTTATGCTTAGATGCTGAAGATAGTGTGTGTACCTTTGAAATGCTTCCCCATGCTAAAACCCAATCACAAGTCTACTACGTAGGAAATGGATATGCATGTGTTAGAATCTTTTGTTTTAATTTTACCATAGATATTTGTCATGAAGTAGTAAGTGGTACTAATTTTTTGTTTTACTAAAATAATAGGCTGTGACTTTGATTATATCATTCTAGTGACTACTAGACAACTGATTGAAGCTGATTATACAACGTATCACGATGTGCTGAAATTGCAGATAGGAATGAACACTAATCTTTTAAAACAATGCTTAAACATCCTGATATAGAAAAACTGGTCCGGGAAGTAAACGGAACGACTAAATGAATGCTCTGGCAAGTGGAACACGACACTGAAAACATAAAAACCGTTTTAACCAAAGTAGAAAAAGTGGGAGAGCATGACTGGTGGGACATCTTTACAGGATACTCCCTTACAGCATCACAAGTGTTCCACTATTTGATACATCCAATATTGGTATTAGGAGCTAGCATGATTCCACTACTGGTCCTAATTGTTTGGCTATGGTACAAATCAAGCATCATGGTTAGAAGGATGCAGATAATGTGGGCTGTGATGAATACCTATCAAAATCCATTAGAACTTGACGAAAGAATTCGTAAATTCTAAACAAAAAGGGGGGAATGAAACAGGAGGCTAGGCCCAAAAGAGTTAACTAAGAAATTTGGGCCTGCTAACAAGCTACCAACATCCAAAACGATCTGTGCTCGTTCTGTTCTACTTACTGGACCAAAGCTTAAGAGTATAGTACAAGAACATGTAATAGACTTAGAAGCAATAAATTAGAAATATAACAGGATCAGGTAGACATTTGAATAGAAGAAATAGGCTTGGAGCCAGGGCCTTTTCCAAACTTCAGTGAGCGGGTCAAGAACAATGGAAAAGAAGAAGGGTCAAGCTGAGGAAGATGAGTTAGAGACCCCTGCCCTATGGATGAAGATAGGAACGACCCCTCGAAATGGGGAGCCAAGAGAAGCACCGCCCCAAGCTCCGCCTATACTCCGCCTATTATTAATATGTATTGATAGATGTTGTAGTCGTTTGAATATGCATTTAATCACATCTGAAAATTGTATAAAAGTGCTGATTTTCTGAGGAGCCGGTGAGCAAGTTTGTCCAGCGCGAGCTGGCTTGCTCCCAACGTTGAATAAACAAATACCTTGCTGCTTAAAGATAAAAAGGTCTCTGAGCAGTTTCTTGGACCGATTTTTCGGATTCATCAGGCAGCACTTCTGCCATTCAGAGATCCCTCCAAGTGTCCCTGGGGCTCCAGGGGACTCTGCTGGGACACAGCTAAAGGAAATAATGATGATCCTTCTCTCAACTGGGCACAGACACTTCTTTCAGCAGGGTCATTTCTCCAAACAGACACTGAGTTAAATTCAAGATTCCCCTTTTCCTGTCCCATCATTAGACAGGAAACCCAGACAGTGCCCAGGAGGAATCTCCTTCACCCCCACTGAGGGAAGGGACTCAGCTGAGTCAACAGAGGTGTCTCCTTGTGGCTCTGCAGACCTGGGGCCAGAAGGACACTCAGCTCCCTCCACAGCCCCCATGGGGTGGGATTCCTCCTGCCCCAGTTCAGGGGGCCCAAAACAGGCACCTGCAGGTGACTCCTGTTGGGGCAGATGACACTGCAGAGATAAGAAATTATCTTAGCCAGAAACCATGGAATTGAAACACAGACAAGGAAAGTTTGTTTACATATACCACCTGATATTTTTATACTATCTTTTAATTAAGCAGACTTGCTGTCTCCACGAAAATCCTTTTACCACCTTGTTTACCCCATCTCCTGTTGTAATTGTGATAAAGAAATATCTGTTTATCTGTTTGAAGAAAATTATCTCCCTGCGCTTCCTGGACCCTCAACCTCAAATGTGAATACAATGTATGTCCCCCCTTCCCTGAACCCTATATATAGCTAGAGTTGTGTCAAATTCAGCTTTGTACCCACAAAGTGGATCGTGCAATTATTTAAACTGTCTTAGACTCCTTGTCCCAGATCCCATGGGAATGAATGAAGACCAAAGCCAGGAGTGACCTGCTGGGACACAAAGCCCTGGTCACTTCTGAGGGGCCAGAGGTGACCGAGATTCCTGCTGGGAACTGCAGGCTCCAATGGAGCAGTTCCTAGGGACAGGGCAGCAGCTGTGGGATCTTCTTGGAGGCTGCTGGGACATTGCTTTGGCCAACTTCAGTGTCAGAAGGGGCCCACATGTAGGACAGGGGAACCTGTCACTGTTCCTCCTGTCCAGGGCAGCCCACAGAGGTGCTCAGCTGAGCAAATGCAGGGAGGGAGGTCTCTCTCCTGTTCTTTATCAGGGTATTTTCTACACATCCTTAGAGTACAATGGCAGTTGTCTCCTGGACATCCCTTCCTTGCTGAACATAATTCAGGGCAGCTGAACCTGAATTTCGTACCCAAAGTGGGGCCTGTAGTGCCAGGGGAGGTGCCAGGGCTCTGCAGCACAAGTGCAGCAGCTGCCATGGACAGCACAGGGCCTGTGCAGGGACCCCGTCCCCATTCCCAGCAGTTGTGGGACAGGCACCACCCAGGGCTCCTCAGACACATTGGGGGCCTTTGGGGCAGGGAGTGAATCCCAGCCCTGCAGGGACATAAGGTCTGGCCCTTCTCTATCCAGCTGGTGCTGGGCAGTTCCTGAATACAAAGCTGTGGTGGTTTGGGCTGGGCCTTCCTTGGTGACCAGTTAGTAACCAAGGAAGGGTCCAGATTTACCCAGTATTCCCTACGATTTTTACGTAAACCAGACTATAAGAAGAAAGGAGGAGAGGCCTTGGCTCTTTCCTTCCAGCTTTGGAGGTGCAGGTTCCCTGCTGTTGATCTGCCGTGTTGGGGAGCGAGGCCTGGTTGGGCCTTGCCGACCTTGGGAGACGGAGGTTGCCGGCGATCGTTCCGGAGCGACTCTCGGTTGTCCCAGGAGAGTAGTGAGCTATTTTCTTTGCTAACTCTTTTAGTTGTTAGATATTGGGTCACTAATTGGGATATCTATATATTTTATTTTAGTTTTGTTCCTTTTTTCCCTTCCCCCTTCCCTTTCCCTTGTGAAATTGTATATTTTAATTGTGTATAAGTGTAAATATATTTATATATCTCACTTTGGTTGTCTCTCTCTCGTTTCTTAGGTTTTTTTTCTCCATCTTCTCCCTGAGGTTTGGGGGGGGGGGACACTTCTGGTGGTAAGGTTTGGAGACTTGTCAGGGAGCCGGCTTCAAACCATATCAAAAGCACATCCCAGCAGGGTCTCCACTCCTGTGCATTCCCTTTTTGTGTGGTTTAACCCCAGTGAGCAGCCAAGTGCCACAGAACTGCTCACTCAGTCCCCCGACCTCCCCCTGCACTGACAGGGGAAGGAGAATCAAGAAAAGGCAAAACCTGTGGGTTAAGAAAAATGTAATAACTGAAACAAAGTAAAGTATGAAAATAATAATAAGTGTAGTAACTAATAATAACTGTATTGAAAAGGGAGACAAAAGAAAGAGAGAGAAGAATAAAACCCCAGAGGAAAAACTGATGCTCAACATGATTGCTCACACACACTGCCTAATGCCCCCCACCCCAAGCAGTGATCTGCCCCTCCTGCACAACCTCTCCTCATGTATCCACTGGGAATGATGCTCTGTGGTGTGGAATATCCCTTTGGAATGTCCAGGTCGGCTGTCCTGGCCCTGCTCCCTCCCAGCTTCTTGTGCACCCGGCAGAGCACGGGAAGCTGGAAAGTCCTTGATTAGGGTAAGCACAACCAAACCATCAGTGTGTGATCAACATCGTTCTCTCATGGAATCCAAACCACAGCCCTGCACCAGGTACTAGGAAGAAAATTAACTCTCTAGTTAGGAAGAAAATTAACTCTATCTCAGCATTAATCTGTAGTTAATCTATAGGAAGATTAACTCTATCTACTAGGAAGAACAGCCAAGACAAGGCTGGTGTCCACCCCTTATTCCACACCATTTACACCATGTCAGATCCCACACTTTCCAACACATTCCACCATCACCTTTCCTATCATTTGATATAAACCCACAGATCTCATTGCTTAGTCTATGAAAGTCTGTTGAGTTCATTTAGTCCAGGATTTTAGGCTCCATCTGCCAAAATACTCTTTCAGGGCAGGAAAAATGCTGTCTACTGTGGGATTGTTGCCTGTTGCAGCCAGTTCTTGTTCCATCACCACTGTGCTTGTCTGGTCTCCTCCAAGCTCATTGTTCATTTCTCTCAGTGATTTTCACTGTAATACCCCTGACACGGCAAAGAGTGGCCACAGCAGTGAGAATGCAGTGTTAGAGAGTTACCACCATATTACAACTGAATTCCTTGGCTGTTCTCACCCAAAATCCAGTCTCTTTGAGGCACACACTGGATTTCCCATCTTTCCCTCCTTCCCCACCAAGCGCATCCGTGTCCTTGAGCAACGTGAATCCCACGGGTGCACTTCCCTTTGCCTGAAGCAGGAATAACCCAGACTGTGTTCCCAGCATGTTTTTAATGTGCACTACAGGAACTTTATCCCTTTCCATGGCACGTAAAAACTTGGACTGGACAGGGCCAGCCTGATTGGCACATCCCCCGGTGCTGAGTGACCAGGGGGCCTTTGCTAAATGTGCATCCCAATGTTGGCAGGTCCCAGCACCCACTGCATCATTCCATCTTTCCTGGTGCATGGCAGGTGTGGTGGTTTTAGCACCATCAGGAAATTAAAATTCACATAAGTCACTCCCTTTCCCACGGCCCTTCTGGTGAGGGAGGGACAAAAAATGAGAGACTCTGGGTGGAGATAACAATTCACTAAAAGCACAGAGCAATGGAATAAGACACGCACAGTCACAACAGCAATATCAGCAGCAAAAGTATCCAGAAAGAGAAGGTGTTTCACTCCCAAAAGGGGTCACCATGGGGCACACAGACAAGATGTTGGGTGCTCCCCGAGCGACGTGTCCGTGCGGTGCCCCCGGACAAAGGCAATGTGGTGGGGGAGCTCCCAAGGGTAACGTGTCCAACCCCTCAGTGACAACAAGGAGAACCAAGGACAAGCCAAGCCCCAGGAGCTGGGTCGTCCCGGCCGTGTGGCACAGCCGCTCCCTGGGCTCAGTCCCGCGCTGGCTCCTCTCTTCTCCTCCCAACCCAAGGGTTGAGGGGGCTGAGGCTGCCCCCCAACCGCCCCGTCCTGCTCAGAGCTTTGGTTCAGCACCACGGCCCGTCGTGGTTTCCCCTTTCAGCACCAAAGGTCCATCGTCCCGATCTGGGGAAAACATGAGGGGGAGCAGCGGGACAGAGGACGGGGAGCACAGGAGTGATGCTGACAGTCCCTGCCCTGCAGAGAGCGGGGCAGGATGGAGCAGTTGTGGTGCAGAGCCCCGGCTTTTCCTGCTGGAAGCACAGCCCTAGGGATGGCATGGATGGTACAGGATAAATAACTTGGTGACACCCACAAAGCGCTAAACTGCCCCCTCTGCTCCCTAACCAGGACACTGTGGTGACTCACCATAGCAATGGGAATGTCTGATGGTTGCCAT
This sequence comes from Pipra filicauda, assembly GCF_003945595.2. Taxonomy (NCBI): domain Eukaryota; kingdom Metazoa; phylum Chordata; class Aves; order Passeriformes; family Pipridae; genus Pipra; species Pipra filicauda. Next base: position 24,650 of record NW_024105079.1, read on the forward strand.
GGTAACCGACCATAGCAATGGGAATGTCTGATGGTTGCCATGGTAACTGACGGTAGCAATGGGACTGTTTGATGTTTGCCATGGAACTGACCATAGCAGTGGGAAGTGTGATAGTTGCCATGGTAACAACTGTAGTGACAGGAATGTCTGATGGTTGCCATGGTAACTGACCTCGAGCAATGGGACTGTCTGATGGTTGCCATGGTAACCGATTGTGCCGGTGGGAAGTATGATGGTTGTCATGATAACTGACCTCTAGCAATGGGACTGTCTGATGGTTGCCATGGTAACTGACCGTAGCAATGGGAATGTATGATGGTTGCCATGGTAATCAACGGTAGCAATTGGCATGTGTTATGGTTGCTGTGGTAACTGACCGTAGCAGTGGGAATGTTTGATGGTTGCCATGGTAACTGACCGACACAATGGGAATGTATTCTGGTTGCCATGGTAACCAGCCGTAGCAATAGGAATGCATGATAGTTGCCATGGTAGCTGACTGGCAAAGAAGAATGTGTGATGGTTTGCATGGTAATTGACGGTAACAATGGGAATGTATGGTGGTTGCCATGGTAACTGACCATAGCAATGAGAATGGGAGTGGATGATAATTTGCCATGGTAACTGACTGTAGCAGTTGGAAGTAGAATAGTTGCCATGGTAACCAACTGTAGCAATGGGAATGTTTGATGGTTGCCATGGTAACAGACTGTAGCAATGGAATGTGTGATGGTTGCCATGGTAACCGACCATAGAAATGGGAATGTCTGAAGGTTGCCACGGTAACTGACCGTAGCAATGGGAGTGGATGATGGTTGCCGTGGTAACTGACCGTAGCAATGAGAATGTATGATGGTTTCCATGGTAACTGACTGTAGGAGTGGAATGTATGATGGTTGCCATGGTAACTGACCGTTGCAATGGGACTGTATGATGGTAGCCATGGTAACTGACAATAGCAATGGGAATGCCTGATGGTTGCCATGGTAACTGACCATAGCGACAGGAATGTCTGGTGGTTGCCATAGTAACCGACCATAGCAATGGGAATTTATGATAGTTGCCATGGTAACTGACCATAGCAATGAGAATGTATGCTGGTTGCCATGGTAACTGACCATAGCAATGAGAATGTATGATGGTTGCCATGGTAACTGACCGTAGTAATGAGAATGTATGCTGGTTGCCATGGTAATTGACCATAGCAGTGGGAAGTATGACAGTTGCTATGGTAACCGACCATAGTTACGGCAATGACTTATGGTTTCCGTAGCAGTGGAAATAGTGGGAAACCATCACGTATGGTGACCGTAGCAATGGCAATGTGTGATGGTTGTCATGGTAACTTACTGTAGCAATGGAATGTATGATGGTTACCATGGTAACTGACTGTAGCAGTGGGAATGTATGAGGGTTGCCATGGTAACTGACTGTAGCAGTGGGAATGTATGAGGGTTGCCATGGTAACCGACCATAGCAGTGTGAGTGTATGATGGTTCCCATAGTAACTGACATAGCAATGGGAATGTATGATGGTTGCCATGGTAACTGACTGTAGCAACAGGAATGTGTGATAGTTTGCATGGTAACTGACCATAGCAATGAAAATCTCTGCTGTTTGCCATGGCAACTGACTGTAGGAATGGCACTGTATGAGGGTTGCCATGGTAACCAACTATAGCTCCGGGAATGTATGATGGTTGCCATGGTAACTGTTTGTAGCAATGGAAATGTGTGATGGTTGCCATGGTAACCAAGCACAGCAATGGGAATGTATGATGGTTGCCATTGTAACTGACCGTGGCAGTGAGAATGTGTGCTGGTTCCCATGGTAACTTACCATAGCAATGAGAATGTCTGATGGTTGCCATGGTAACTGACCATTGCAATGGGAGTGTATGATTGTTGCCATGGTAACCAACCCTAGCAATCTCTCCTAGTTGCAAGAACCGGGACCAGTTTATCACTGGGTGACTACAACCAAAACTGTGTATTCTACACCCTCTGTGGCATTTCTGATGGACTCTTAACAATGGATCTGTTGCAGCAGCTGCCCAGGGACCACCTGACACCTCAGCTGACCAGCTGGCTGGGAAAGAACTGTGCAAGGAGTGTTCCTTTGTCTTCACACCCATGACTCAGCTGGGATAACTCCCCTCGGGGAGGCATTAGCACCTTCACCCCCAGCCTGAGGGGTCATCTCTGCCAATGGGCCGCCTTGGACTGGCAGAACAGGCAGCTGCAACACCCAGACCATCACACACTCCAAAAATACCCTGGGACTCACAGAGTTAAATCGCCCATTGTGAAACTCCCTGCCCTGGGGGAGGTGCTGCACATCCCCACCTGAACCTGAGCACATTTACTCTTGGGCTTTGGGCACTTCTGCTACCACTCGTGGGATGGAGAGGAGGACCAGAACTCCAACAGGACTGGGATTGGCACTCTCCACAGGACTGCCATCATTACCTCAACACAACTGCCACCATCATCTGCACCAACAGCTTTCCCTTGTCCTTTGCACCCTGGGGGGCCACGTGGTGCTCAGCACTGTTCTGTTCTTGTCCCAGGCTGCTGGCTTATACAGCTATTTCTGGGGGTTAAAACCAGTTTTCTCTGTATCATTGTATTTATTGTAATCTTCTCAGTAAATTGTAAGTCTGACTTGTAATCCCTTGGGTGGGTTCATTTCTCCCTCCGGTTTACTTTTAACCCAGCACACGATGGGAACGTACGATGGTTGCCATGGTAACTGACCCTGGCAAGGGGGCTCAGTGCCGTTGCCCACGGCTTCCACTTCTGCAAATTGGCTTCATTCCCCTTCTCCTTCAGCAGCCTCAGCCACTCGTCGTGGGGGCCCCACACAGCAGCTTCCCAGCTCCGTGAGGTTCTGCAGCAGCCCAGGGTTCCTTTGGCCCCACAAGGTCCTGCAGTGTCCCGATGGCCCCTCGATTCCGTGAGGCTCCACAGTGTCCCAGGGTCTCCCTGCTTCCATGAGTTTCCCCAGTGTCCCAGGTTTCCTTTGATTCCACGAGACCCAGATGTGAAGCAGTGGCCCCTTCATTCCACGAGGTTTTGCAGTGTCCCCATGGCTCCTTTCTGCCCTCAGGTTCTGCACAGTCTCAGGTTCCTCTGTTTTCAGGAGTTTCTGCAGTGTCCCGATGTCCTAGTTAGGACAGCTGAGACCAGTTCATCACTGGATGGGTGTAACCCAAAACTGTGTATTCTATAGCCTTCCATGCCATTTCCCAGAAACTGTTATCAATAGAGCATTTACACCATCTGCACATAGAGCCTGACTCCTCAGGCTATAAACTAGGCATTAAGAGGCCTGCAAGATAGGAATATGTTCCTGTCCTCACACCTTTTTATGGAATACCCTGCTCTGAAGGAAGGACTGAGCATTCCTACCTGAACTGGAGAATATATAAACTTGGAGTTTTGGAACCTTTTTTACCACTCGTGGGATCCAGAGGAAGACTGCAGCTCACCACTCTCAACCAGCCTGAGACCACCACCCTCAACTGGACTGCAATCACCACTCTTGACCAGACTGCAACAGCACTCTCACCAACAGGTTTTGCCCTCACCTTTTCCTTTGGACTCAGGGGGCCCAAAGAACACCACTCTGTTCATGCCCCAAGGTGCTGGGTTATATATTTGGGTTTTGTGGGTTAAAACCAATTGTTTGTCTGTATAATTGTACTTATTGTATTATTTTATTAAATTGTTATTCTGACTTATAATCTCTCTTTTGAGTTGAGTTCATTTCCTATTTATTCTTGCTTTGGTTTTCTCCTTCTTTCATATGCTCTAGTTTTATGGGAGAAATTTGCTTGAACCATGCATCACCACAAAATTCCAACATTTTACCTCAGGGACTATCTGGAGGAATATAAGAGTTGTCACCCTTTTTGCCACATCCCCTATCTGGATTTTTGCCCCTCATGGGCACTGAACTTTTGTCCCCCTTGGGCATTTTCCTTTTGCTTTCCCCCAGTTCCCACATTTACTCACTGGTGAGATTCCTCAGTCTTTCCCTGTGGACTCCTTTCCAGATTATGACATTTCCTTACCCTTTCTTCCCCTCTCACCTGTCTCTGGACAGTCTCAGGAACCCGATGAACTGTCCCATTCTGGCCACAAATGAAGGGAGTTGATCACCAAACTTCAAAGCAGGGGCTTCCCTATCCCTTGCAGCTGCTGGGGTCTCTTGTTCCTCAGCAAACTATACAGATGCTTCAAACTGGGGGTCAAAGGCTGCTTCAAAATGGGGTCAAAGGCTGCATAAACAGTAACTTTCTACTCTACTGCTAAACCAATTAGGACTGTAGCACAAGTTTTGCAAGAACAGTCTTATTATTACTTATACCAGGCAGGAAGTTTCCAGCACAGGATGAATTGTCTTTGTTAGTCTCTTCTTTATCTTGTGGTTACTTCACATGTCCTTGGAGGGCTCTAAATTCTGGATTCCACGTGTCCAGATTTTAGTTCCCCCAGGATTTCTTCATTGAAGCTTCTCATGGTTAGTTTGGCAAAACTTAAAGTTTCAGTGGTCTAATGATCAACTCTGACAGTAACTGTCTGTGAAAACAAGCTTGGCACCAAGCTGACTGAAGTGGGAAATTTCTTGATTGAGGTGTTTGTTCCCTCTTGAGCCTCCTTTTGCTACGAGAGGATTTCTCTGATGGTTCCCTGTTGGCTTCCATTATCCCAGGAGTCCCTGGCTCATCTCTGTGAGACATCAGCTGTGCTCCAGTGTGGCTGTTCCATCTCAGAGTCACCTCAGAGGGGCCCTCACGGGTACCTTGTCCCTCTAAGTTTTTCATGTTATCCCACAGATTTCCCGGAACAAGCCTGATCTTGTGCCCCTCCCCCATCATGTCCAGTTTAGAGCCCTGGGACACTGTGGAACCTCATGGAACCAAGGAGTCACTGTGACACCACAGGGCTTCATGGAACCCAAGGGACCCTGTGACACTGTGGGGGCTGATGGAACCCAAGGGACCCTGGGACACTGTGGGGGCTCATGGAACCAAAGGGACCCTGGGACACTGTCAGGAGCCTCGTGGTGCCCAGGGCTGAGGAATCCCGTGGGTGCAGGTGGCTCAGGGAGCAGCTGCAGTTGGAGCTGTGGGATGAGCTCTGGGTGAGGGGCCTCAGACCAAAGGCCGTGAGCTGCTGACCCTGGAGACACAGCAGGAGCCCAGGACTCAGCAGGAAGAGCGTTTTATGTGCTTGGAGTGTGAGGGAATAAAACCTCATGGAGTTTTTTTAGGGGGTCCCTCCTCAAGGCACCAGCTCAGGTTGTTTTTGTGTTTCTTCACAAGAAATAAATTGTTTTATTGTTTCTAAGACATGAGACTCTGCCATGGGAAACCTGGGGTGGAAGCAGTGAGGAAACCTGGTCTGACTGTGAGAGTGGGGGTGTGGGGAGTCACAGGGGATCCATTGGGTCACTGGAGCTGCTGCTGCTGGGAAGGGGCCTGAGTGTCAGCAGTGCCAGTCTGGGCTGGTGGGAGAGTGACTGCCAGGGAGTCTTGGGAATGGTGAGCCTGGGAAGTTCCCTTAAGAGTGTGAGGGGGATCTCGTGTGCAGAGACCCCCAGGAGCCCCCTGAGCCGCTCTGCTCATGACAAGGATGCAGAGAAGGCAGAGTTACTGAACACCTTTGCACTGACAAGACCTCAGGGATCTCTGGCCCGGGAGACCAGGCTATAGGAATGTTGGAAGGAAGACCTTGCCTTGCTCAAGGAAGATTGGGTCAGAGAACACCTCCAAAAACTCTACCCCCACAAGTCCGTGGGACACTTGATGACCTCCTGTCACCAAGGGGACCCTGTGACACTGTGGGACCTCGTGGTTATCAGTCTCTTCCAAACGTTGTGTGCAACAACAGAGAGGCAAAACAGGGGAGCCTGAGTGTGTTGATCCAAACTATTCCCATCTCACCTGAAGATGTCCCTGCTAACAGAGGTCCTGTGTGTTCCATCTGCTCTCTGGGCACTTGCATCCTCTGAGAGCTGCCCATCACTCTGGTAGCCAAGAGCACAGGGCGGGGGATCCCCTGGAGGGGGAGAAGAGACATCTTTCCTAGATCACCTTGCTCAGAGCCCCATCCAACCTGGCCTTGAATGTTTGCAGGGATGGGGCATCCACCACCTCCCTGCAAATGTGTTCCTGTGTTTCAACATTCTCACTAGAAAATAGTTCTTCTTTATCTCTGGTCTGAACTTGCACTTTTTTAGTTTAACTTCCTCACCCCCTGTCCTATTGTGACAGGCCCTGCTGAACCCTTTGCCCACATGTCTCTAAAAAGCTGCCTTGAAGTACTGGAAGGCCCCAAGGAGGTCTCCCCACAGGCTTTTCTTCTGCAGGCTGAAGAGCCCCCACTGTCTCAGCCTGTCTCCATGCGAGAGGTGCTGCAGCCCTGGGATCCCCTTGGTGGCCTCCTCTGGGAGTGCCCCAAGAGGTGCGTGTCTTTGCTGTGCTGAGGAGCCCATGGAGCTGCAGGAGATGCCAGGGCTGGCAGGGGAATCCCCCCAAGCCATTGCCATTGTGGGTGGGTGCGTTGCAGAGAGCCAGAGGAGCCCAGAGCTGGAGGCAGCACTGCAGGGGGGTCTCAGCTGAGCAGAGCAGAGGGGCAGAACCCCGTGGATGTGGGAACACACCCACCCAGACAGACACAGAGCATTTGTTTTGCTGCAGGGGTTTATTGATTCTTGCAGGGAAATTGCCAGGGCACCCAGGGGATCAGGGGGGTCCTCCAGGGATGATCATCTCCTCATGCCGCTGGAGGGGCCAGGACACGGGTGTCACCACCACTTCCAGTCCTGAAAGACAGAGCCCCAAACGTCACCCCTGGTGTCCACAGGGACATGGCAGGGGCCTTGTCCCCACCCTGTCTGTCTGCAGGGAGCTGGGGCAGGAGAAGGGAATTGGATGCTGAGATCCATGTGGCCCCAGAGCCCCTGAGCCCGGGATGCTGTGACACCTCCCCGAGCCCCTCCCTGCCCTCCCGGTGAGCCTGGGGGTCTGCAGAGCCCCCAGTGCAAGGCCAGGCTTGGGGGCAGCTCTGTCCAGCTGCCCCGGGACACGGAGCAGGGACAGCCCCCTGCGTGTCCCTCTGCTGTCCCCAAGCTCTGCCCACTGCAGAGGGCTCAGGGACCCCCCAGGGCCCTGCCAGGCTCCCTTGGGGGGCTGAGGAGCCTCCCATATTTCTCACCTGGACATGCAGAGAGGCAGCCGAGCGTCACTCACGCAGCAGCTCCACCAGGTCAACTATGGGGGGCTGGGGACAAAGGCAGGGTTAGAGACACACTGGGGTAAACTGGGACACACTGGGATGTACTGGGGCACACTGGGCTTGACTGGGGCATACTGAGATGGACTGGGGCACACTGGGCTGGACTGGGACACACTGGGATGTACTGGGGCACACTGGGCTGGACTGGGACACACTGGGATGCCGGGGAGGGTGGTGGCCATGAGAGGGGAGGGTCTGTGCCCAGCAGAACTCGGGGTACCCACCTCAGACCTCTTCACTCGATGGATATCCAAGGTTCCCTGTAGAGAGAGCGGGAGGTGTCACTGGTCACTGGGGTGTTCCCAGGCCCAGGAGGGATTGGGGGACTACATTTCCCCCCATTTCCCACACTGGGGACATCCCAACTCCAGGACTTACCCCAAGACATCCACCTATTCCTACTCCCCCGAGTGGCTGGGGAAGGAGAGCAAAGGTTTAAGCAGGATTGGCCCCTGTGGGGCTGGAGGAGGGACACGGGTGTCCCCAGACCCCCCAGCCCAGGGTTGGTTTCTCCTCTGAGGAGGAAAATCCCTTCTGCTCCCCCAGCCCCACTGCACCCAGTTTCCCCCGGGATCCCTGTTCCTGCAGGGCCCAGGGTGGGGATGGAGACAAGGAGAGCCAGGGGAATTCAGGGCCTGCAGGAGGGTGGGGGGGAGGAGGAGGGGACCCAAAGAGGGTTAAGTGGGGGGAATTGGGGATCCCACAGGGTGGGCATTGGGGTGTGGAAGGGATGGGACTGTGGGGGATGCAGGTGAGGAGGAAGGGATTGCAGTGGAGGGGACCCAGGGAATGAAGCAGGGCAGGGGTGGGGGCAGGAGAAATGGGGAAGGGGACCAAAGTGGAAGGGACTGGGAGGGTCTTTGGGACTGAGGGGTCAAGGAAGGGGATTTCTGGACACGAGTGTCGTGGCAAATAGGAAAGGGAAAGGATTAGAGGAGTTACAGGGGAAGAAATGGTGTGGGAATGATGCCCTGTGTGTGTGTGGTGGGGTGGACTGGGGTGTGTGGGAATAGAGTGGGGGCCCTGAGGAAGGGGCCTCCCCAGTGCACACTGGGGTGGACTGGGGAGCACTGGGATGGCCTGGAGGGTGGTGGCCACCAGAGGGGAGGGTCTGGGCCCAGCACAATCCCTGGTACCCACCGGGCCGCCGATGATGCCTGCCTGTAGAGAGACAAGGAGACGTCACTGGTCACTGGGGTGTCCCCAGTGCCAGGAAGGGATGGGGGCCCCAAAGTGCCCCCCACTTCCCACACTGGGTGCCCCCCAACTCCCAGACTTACCTCCCCACATTGGACGCCGCTGGCCTCAATGGGCTGCAGGAGGAGAGCAAAGGCTTGGTTGGGGTTGGCCTTGTGGGGCTGGGGGGACACGGGTGTCCCCACCCCCTCCAGCCCCGGCTGCCCCCCGGGCTGAGCGGGGCTCTTTGGGATTGCGGCTCCCAGGCAAGTTGGGGACACCAGTGCAGGGGGAAAGGCAAGGCATTGAGGGCAAAGCCTGGAGGAAAGGCCCTGGGAAGGGGCCATGGCAGGGCATTTCCCAGTTGGTGCCAGTTCAGCCTGGCCAGGCCTTGTCCCACTTGAGCCCAGGGTGGAGCTTGGGCCTGTTTGTCCTCCTTGGACTCCAGTGGGGCTTGGCCCAGTTCCACCCAGTTTGGGTTGGGCCTTTGCCTTGGCTGGGAAAGAGAGGAGATGGTGGGGAGATGCCCCAGGGGACCAAGAGGATGGGATGGGGAGGCCCAAAAAGGTGGGATTTGGGGTCAGAAAGAGCAGGAAGCGTTGGGACTGTGCCAGGACGGAGCCGGGTGCAAGCATCCCGTGAGGAAGCGGAGCTGCAGCAGCAGGAGTTGAATTGTGGGAAGGGGAAGGAGAGAGGGAATTGTGGCCAGAAGAAAGTGGCCTGGCCCGGGGCTGGGGGTGCTGGGGAGTGCTGGGGGAGCCCCTGGATTGGGAAGGGGCCCATCCCTGAGCCCATGGCCGTGGCATGGGGGCCTCACCTTGGCATCTGCCGGGGGGCTCAGCAGGATGGTGAAGAGCAGGGCCACGCTGAGCACAGCGACCTTCATCTTCCTCTGGGCCTGGGCAGCGCTGGCTGAGGCTGCACAAGGGCAGGAGCACATTTATCCCTGCCGGGACTCCTCCCTGCCCCCTCCCCGAGAGCCCCCGGGGCAAAGCCCGGCTGGGCACAGCCCCCAGCCCTGGCCACAAGCCCAGCCCTGGCACAGAGTCCATCCCGCCTGCGGCACCCATCCAGCCACCTTCCCCGGCATCCCTCCAGCTTCCTGCACGGGGCAGCTGCCCCTGGAAGGGCCCAGGCCCCTGGGGGTGCCAAGGGGGTGGGCAGGGAGCTGAAAGCAGCTGCATACCCTGTGGGGACAATCCCACACAGCTCAGTCCATCCTCCAACGGCCCCCAAAGCCTGATCCACCTGTGTCCTCCTGCCCATCCCTTCCTAGAGCTTTCCCTCTGGGACACCCCAGAGCTCAGGCCAGCCCCAAACCCGGCTGGTCTGAGCAGAATTGTCCCTGTTCCCACCCCAGTCCCATGGCTGAATGCAGGGCTGGCACTGCCCCCCTTCTTGGGGCACCAGGAGCCCGGGATCAGGGAAACAGGGAGCTGGGAGATAAAGGGGCTGACGGGCAATGGGCACAGGTGGGTGACTGGGCTCTCCAGTCTGGGCAGGCACTGGGGAGCACTGGGCAATGCTGGCCCTGGCACACAAGGGCTGGGCCCAGGGAAGTGCTGGGGTGGTGGCAGTGCCCGGCTCCAGCCCATTTGCGGGCACTGCAGCCCCCAAGTGGTGCAGGCCCAGCCACGGCCTCCCCGAGCAGAGCCCAGAGGGGCAGATGCCCTTTGCTGGCCCTGCCCCTGTCCCAGCTGGGCACACCGTGTCCTCCCGCATCAGCCGGGCCCCGCTCTGCTCAGCTGGCCCAGGCAGGGGGGGCCAGGCACTGGCAGCCCAGCAGGGCTCTGGCTCCACACTGGGCTGGCCCTGGCACACAGCTGCCCCAGTGCCCCTGTCCCCAGGGATGGCCCTGCCCTGCCCTGGGCCCAGCGCTGGCCCTCAGCAGGATGGCACCTTCCCGCCCCACTCTCCCTCCCTCCCCACCCGCCTCACAGGCCCCTCTGGGCTGGGACCCCCGTGGGCACAGATCAAGGACAGCCACTGAGCGGGGGCTCCCGCCACCTGCCACAGCCTCAGTTCTCCACTCACCTTTGCCCACATTTCTGCAACACCTTCCATCCTTACGGGCCCCTGACCACACACAAGAGACCATTGTGGGGCAGCTGGGAAAACATCTCAGCTCAATGACTTGACTATTTGCCTTGCATTTTCCCCAGGAGCCGGCAGTGACCTGGAAGATTTTCCTTTTGCCCTTTTCTGCTTCGTGCCTCGTTTGTTGGATAATTGAGGAACGTTGACTGAGGAGGGGCCCAGGGGAGCTGAAGCCTCTCAAGAGGGAGGCATTTACAGCCCCTCAACACCAATGATCCCACTCTGGATCATCCAAATTGTGACATCAGCAGCTCATTGGAAGAGGGAAATGTCCCCAGTTTGGTGTTTGAGAGAGAGATGGACGAGAGACGTGAGCAGGGTGCCTGAGGTGCAGCTGATCCCCCCTGGACTGTCTCCTTCCTTCCCTCTGAGCAGAGCTGGGAGCCCCTGGGGAAATCCCCCTGGTTCCTGTAGTCCCTGCTGTGGGATTTTTCCCACCCTCTGGATCCAAATGGATTTGGGGCCTGGATGTTCTCCTCAGGCCGTGACCCGCAGGGAGGTGTTGTGGTGACTCACTGAGGGAAAGGGGAGGAGAAAAGGGGGTCCTGTTCTACCCACAATTATGTCCCCCTTCCCAATTTCCTGGTGCTCTCGTATTCCCAGAGTCCCTCAGTAGCTGCATGAGAGGGGGGGCATGACCAGACTCAACAGGAGGTCTCTGTCCTGTTGTCCTGGTTTTGACTGGGATAATGGACTGGTTTACAGTCACTGCCCACAACAGGGACTTGTCTCAGCACAGAATCCTGGAATCATGGATTGGTTTGGGTGGGAAGGGACCTTAAAGCTCATCCCATGCCTCCTCCTGCCATGGGCAGGAACACCTTCCACTAGCCCAGGTTACTCCAAGCCCCATCCATCCTGGTTTAGGACACTTCCAGGGATGGGGCAGCCACAGCTTCTCAGGGCAACCTGTGTTAGGGCCTCCCCCCCTCACATGGAAAACTTTCTTCCCAATATCCCTCTAAGCCTGCCCTCTGTCAGTGGGAAGCCATTCCCCCTTCTCCCATCCCTACAGGTCCTTGGCCAAAATCCCTCTGCAGCTCTCTGGGAACCCCTCGAGGCACTGGAAGGGGCTCTAAGGCCTCCCTGGAGCCTTCTCTTCTCCAGGCTGAACCATCCCAATTGTCCCAGCCTGTCCCCAGAGCAGAGGGGCTCCAGCCCTCCGAGCATCTTTGTGGCCTCCTCTGGATCCACTCCAACAGGTCCATTCCTCCTGATCTGGGCCCCCCGAGCTGGAGGCAGCACTGCAGGTGGGGTCTCACCTGAGGGCAGCAGAGGGGCACATTCCCCTCCTCCCCTGCCCCCGGGATGAGCCCCGCATACGGGGGGTTTCCGGGCTGGCTCGTGTCCCATTTGTCACCCACCAGCACCCCCAGAGCCCTCTCCCAGCAGGTTCTTCCATCCCTTCCTCCCCCAGCCTGCACCGATCCCGGGGGTTGCCCTGACCCGGCTGCACCACCTTGGTCTTGTCCAACCTCAGCAGATTCCCGTGTGTGCTGGGAAACGGGGGGAAGGGGAATTCACCCGACTCTTGGAGATTTGTTTGTCTGCTGGTGCCCCAGGGAAAAACAAAACCCTGTCAGTCCCATCTAGTCTGTCCCATATTCCACCCAGGAACCCTCCACCAAACAGATCCACCAGGTGGGGGGAATTCCAGGGCCCTTTTTCAGGCACTGACACATCACAGCAAAAGGGAAACCCCTCAGTGGATATTTCCACCATTTACTCTGGAATCCCCCGTGACATCTCATTCTACCTCTGTGACAGCACATCCTCCCTGTGACATCAGAGTTCCTCTATGAAGTCCCATCCATCATATGACATCATATCTCTCCTGTGACATCCCATCCTCCTCTGTGACGTCACATCCTTCACACAACATAAAATTCTCATCTGTGACATCACATCCTTTCTGTGACATCACATCCTCCCATGTGACACTTCATCCTTCCTCAGTGAAATCACATCTTCCTCTGTGACATTAGAGCTGGTCTATGTCGTCGCATCCATCGTATGACATCACCTCTCTCGTGACATCACATCTTGCACTGTGAATCACATCCTTCCTCTGACGTCATATCCTTCCCTGTGACATCACATCCTCCTCTGTGCCATCACATCCTCTTCTGTGTGACGCCGTGGAATGTTGGTGCTAAAGAAATTACTCAGGAGCAGTTAATTAGGGGTGAGATAAGCAAAGGGTTTAATTGTGCCAAGGCAATGGATGTTAGACACGCGCCGCTGTGCTCGAGATGGTACATTTTATAATATTGTCTGTCCAATCCCAAGTGTGGCCACACTGTAGCCTTTGCTCTGGTCCACCCCGGGTCCACCCCCTGAGAACTGAGTCTGGGGTGTATTTCAGGACCACCTCTTCATCAGTCTCATCATCTTCAGAGCACAGAGGGTATATAGTCACCTAGTTCTTGACTCTGTTTTGTTGTTCAGGCCCTGATATGGCTGTTCTCTAAACAACCTAGGCCTTGCCTTGACAAGAGACTAAACATTGCCACTGAATTCAGGGGTAGATTTGATATGGGGAGCATAGAATGGGGTAAGAGGTTGAAGGAATGTGTAAACTACTTGTAATACAGGGAAAGGGAGTGAGGGATGCTGTTTTTCAAATCTACTTCTACTACTTATAAAACTTATAAAGCTTATAAAAATTAGAAAAATAAAAACTATACTAGGGGCTTAAGGCATCAGTTACATCACATCATTCCTGTGCCATCACATCCTCCTCTGTGACATCACATTCCTCATATGACATCATATCTGTGGGCCCAGCGCTGGCCCTCAGCAGGATGGCACCTTCCCGCCCCACTCTCCCTCCCTCCCCACCCGCCTCACAGGCCCCTCTGGGCTGGGACCCCCGTGGGCACAGATCAAGGACAGGCACTGAGCGGGGGCTCCCGGCACCTGCCACAGCCTCAATTCTCCACTCACCTTTGGCCACAGTTCCGCAACACCTTCCATCCTTACGGGCCCCTGACCACACACAAGAGACCATTGTGGGGCAGCTGGGAAAACATCTCAGCTCAATGACTTGACTATTTGCCTTGCATTTTCCCCAGGAGCCGGCAGTGACCTGGAAGATTTTCCTTTTGCCCCTTTCTGCTTCGTGCCTCGTTTGTTGGATAATTGAGGAACGTTGACTGAGGAGGGGCCCAGGGGAGGGGAAGCCGCTCAGGGGGGGCATTTACAGCCCCTGCACCCCAAGGGGATGTGATTGCCTCCAGCACAGGGAATTCCATTTCATCCTGGGCACCTCCTCCACTGGCAGTTTGCAAGATCTTTCTCCAAGCCATTCCTGTCCTTCCCTCTCTGCAGGAGACACCTCCAGAGGCTGAGGACTGCTGCCCCCTTCCCAATCCCACTGTCCGTGCCCTTATCCCCAGCAAGGAATCCCCAGCTGGACTCCACACCCTCCAGTTCCTCACTCCTGGCCCCAGTATCCGGCCTCTTCCTTAATGATGGAGGCCAAGGGATGGAGGGCACCCTGAGCCCGTGACACTGAGCTGAGCGGGGCAGGTGACACACCTGAGGGATGGGATGGCATCCAGGGGGACCTGGACAAGCCAGAGAAATGGTCCCAGAGTGTGGAGAGAGAGATAAGGCTAAAAGTTAACACAGAATAGGAATTAGAGAGGAAAACCAGCTGCTGCTTCCCGGACAGCAAAGAGACTCCAGCTGCTGCTTCCCAGCTGGGATAAGGTCACCATGCCCCACAAAGCTCCCCAGGCACCCAGAAACAATTGTAGCACTTCTCAGTAGAAACCCTCAAACTTCTCCAAAACCTTAAAAATAGCATAAGAGATAGTTGGTAATGGGGAAAGAATTGTGGGAGATTTCCATTGAAACTCCTGGGATCAATGGCGGGGTTGAACCTGCCTTCCTCCCCCTCAGGGACGCCTGTGCTGGGTGGGAAGTGTCAGCTCTGCGTGTTAGTCACTGCTTGGAAGGACTAGAGCTGGCTTTTGCTTCCTAATGTAGTTGTGGATTGGTTTGGTGTAGAGGTTGTGCTTTGCTTTGCTTTAACAACAATTTTGACATTGTTCAAAGTGTGGTTTTGCAGCCAGACCCTGTCCCTGACCACCACGAACCTTTACCTGTACCAATTTGTATTAATAAAGAGTGTTATTCCTCAGACTGTTGGAGGGAGTCCTTTATAAAGGTGCTGCCAGTTCTGTTGATGCTGGAGTAACTGGTGGAAATATCCACTGAGGGGTTTTCCTTTGGCTGTGACGTGTCAGTCCCCGAAAAAGGGCACTGGAATTCCCCCCAGATGGTGGATCTGTTTGGTGGAGGGTTCCTGGGTGGAATATGGGACAGACTAGATGGGACTGCCAGGGTTTGGTTTTTCCCTGGGGCACCAGCAGACAAACAAATCTCCAAGAGTCGGGTGAATTCCCCTTCCCCCGTTTCCCGGCACACACGGGAATCTGCTGAGGTTGGACAAGACCAAGGTGGTGCAGCCGGGTCAGGGCAACCCCCGGGATTGGTGCAGGCTGGGGGAGGAAGGGATGGAAGTCCCTGCTGGGAGAGGGCTCTGGGGTGCTGGTGGGTGACAAACGGGACACGAGCCAGCCCGGAAACCCCCCGTGCCTGGCCCCCCTGCCTGGGCCAGCTGAGCAGAGCGGGGCCCGGCTGATGCGGGAGGACACGGTGTGCCCAGCTGGGACAGGGGCAGGGCCAGCAAAGGGCATCTGCCCCTCTGGGCTCTGCTCGGGGAGGCCGTGGCTGGGCCTGCACCACTTGGGGGCTGCAGTGCCCGCAAATGGGCTGGAGCCGGGCACTGCCACCACCCCAGCACTTCCCTGGGCCCAGCCCTTGTGTGCCAGGGCCAGCATTGCCCAGTGCTCCCCAGTGCCTGCCCAGACTGGAGAGCCCAGTCACCCGCCTGTGCCCATTGCCCGTCAGCCTCTTTATCTCCCAGCTCCCTGTTTCCCTGATCCCGGGGTCCTGGTGCCCCAAGAAGGGGGGCAGTGCCTGCCCTGCGTTCAGCCAAGGGGCTGAAGTGGGAACAGGGACAATTGTGCTCAGACACACCGGGTTTGGGGCTGGGCTGAGCTCTGGGGTGTCCCAGAGGGAAAGTTCTGGGAAGGGATGGGCAGGAGCACATGAGTGGATCAGGCTTTGGGGACTGCTGGAGGATGGATTGTGTTGTGTGGGATTGTCCCCACAGGGTATGCAGCTGCTTTCAGCTCCCTGCCCACCCCCTTGGCACCCCCAGGGGCCTGGGCCCTTCCAGGGGCAGCTGCCCCGTGCAGGAAGCTGGAGGGATGCCGGGGAAGGTGGCTGGATGGGTGCCGCAGGCGGGATGGACTCTGTGCCAGGGCTGGGCTTGTGGCCAGGGCTGGGGGCTGTGCCCAGCCGGGCTTTGCCCCGGGGGCTCTCGGGGAGGGGGCAGGGAGGAGTCCCGGCAGGGATAAATGTGCTCCTGCCCTTGTGCAGCCTCAGCCAGCGCTGCCCAGGCCCAGAGGAAGATGAAGGTCGCTGTGCTCAGCGTGGCCCTGCTCTTCACCATCCTGCTGAGCCCCCCGGCAGATGCCAAGGTGAGGCCCCCATGCCACGGCCATGGGCTCAGGGATGGGCCCCTTCCCAATCCAGGGGCTCCCTCAGCACTCCCCAGCACCCCCAGCCCCGGGCCAGGCCACTTTCTTCTGGCCACAATTCCCTCTCTCCTTCCCCTTCCCACAATTCAACTCCTGCTGCTGCAGCTCCGCTTCCTCACGGGATGCTTGCACCCGGTTCCGTCCTGGCACAGTCCCAACGCTTCCTGCTCTTTCTGACCCCAAATCCCACCTTTTTGGACCTCCCCATCCCATCCTCTTGGTCCCCTGGGGCATCTCCCCACCATCTCCTCTCTTTCCCGGCCAAGGCAAAGGCCCAACCCAAACTGGGTGGAACTGGGCCAAGCCCCACTGGAGTCCAAGGAGGACAAACAGGCCCAAGCTCCACCCTGGGCTCAAGTGGGACAAGGCCTGGCCAGGCTGAACTGGCACCAACTGGGAAGTGCCCTGCCATGGCCCCTTCCCAGGGCCTTTCCTCCAGGCTTTGCCCTCAATGCCTTGCCTTTCCCCCTGCACTGGTGTCCCCAACTTGCCTGGCAGCCGCAATCCCAAAGAGCCCCGCTCAGCCCGGGGTGCAGCCGGGGCTGGAGGGGGTGGGGACACCCGTGTCCCCCCAGCCCCACAAGGCCAACCCCAACCAAGCCTTTGTTCTCCTCCTGCAGCCCTTTCAGGCCAGCGGCGATGCCTGTGGGGGGGTAAGTCCGGGAGTTGGGGGGCACCCAGTGTGGGAAGTGGGGGGCACTTTGGGCCCCCCATCCCTTCCTGGCACTGGGGACACCCCAGTGACCAGTGACGTCTCCTTGTCTCTCTACAGGGAATCCTGACCGGCGTGAGTACCAGGGCTTGTGCTGGGCCCAGACCCTCCCCTCTGGTGGTCACCACCCTCCAGACCATCCCAATGCTCCCCAGTCCACCCCAGTGTGCACCGGGGAGGCCCTTCCTCAGGGTCCCCACTCTATTCCCACACACCCCAGTCCACCCCACCACACACACACAGGCCATCATTCCCACACCATTTCTTCCCCTCTTTCTCCTCTAATCCTTTCCCTTTCCCATTGCCCATGACACTTGTGTCCAGAAATCCCCTTCCTTGACCCCTCAGTCCCAAAGACACTCCCAATCCTGTCCAGTTTTCTCCCCTTCCCCATTTCTCCTGCCCCCACCCCTGCCCTGCTTCATTCCCTGGGTCCCCTCCACTGCAATCCCTTCCTCCTCACCTGCATCCCTCACAGTCCCATCCCTTCCACACCCCAATGCCCATCCTCTGGGATCCCCAATTCCCCCCAGTTCACCTCTTTGGGTCCCCTCCTCCTTCCCCCCACCCTCCTGCAGGCCCTGAATTCCCCTGGCTCTCCTTGTCTCCATCCCCACCCTGGGCCCTGCAGGAACAGGGATCCCGGGGGAAACTGGGTGCAGTGGGGCTGGGGGGAGCAGAAGGGATTTTCCTCCTCAGAGGAGAAACCAACCATGGGCTGGGGGGTCTGGGGACACCCGTGTCCCTCCCACAGCCCCACAGGGGCCAATCCTGCTTAAACCTTTGCTCTCCTTCCCCAGCCAATCGGGGGAATAGCAGGAGGTGGATGTATTGGGGTAAGTCCTGGAGTTGGGATGCCCCCAGTGTGGGAAATGGGAGGAAATGTAGTCCCCCCATCCCTCCTGGGCCTGGGAACACCCCAGTGACCAGTGACACCTCACACTCTCTCTCCAGGGAGGCATGGATATCGGTCGAGTGAAGAGGTCTGAGGTGGGTACCCCGAGTTCTGCTGGGCACAGACCCTCCCCTCTCATGGCCATGACCCTCCCTTGCATCCCAGTGTGCCCCAGTCCACCCCAGTGTGTCCCACTCAAGCCCAGTGTGTCCCAGTCCACCCCAGTGTGCCCCAGTACATCCCAGTGTGTCCCAGTTTACCCCAGTGTGTCTCTAACCCTGCCTTTGTCCCCAGCCCCCCATAGTTGACCTGGTGGAGCTGCTGCGTGAGTGACACTCGGCTGCCTCTCTGCATGTCCAGGTGAGAAATATGGGAGGGTCCTCAGCCCCCCAAGGGAGCCTGGCAGGGCCCTGGGGGGTCCCTGAGCCCTCTGCAGTGGGCAGAGCTTGGGGACAGCAGAGGGACACACAGGGGGCTGTCCCTGCTCCGTGTTCCGGGGCAGCTGGACAGAGCTGCCCCCAAGCCTGGCCTTGCACTGGGGGCTCTGCAGACCCCCAGGCTCACCGGGAGGGCAGGGAGGGGCTCGGGGAGGTGTCAGAGCATCCCGGGCTGGGGGGCTCTGGGGGCCACATGGATCTCAGCATCCAATTCCCTTCTCCTGCCCCAGCTCCCTGCAGACAGACGGGGTGGGGACAAGGCCCCTGCCATGTCCCTGTGGACACCAGGGGTGACGTTTGGGGCTCTGTCTTTCAGGACTGGAAGTGGTGGTGACACCCGTGTCCTGGCCCCCTCCAGCGGCATGAGGAGATGATCATCCCTGGAGGACCCCCCTGATCCCCTGGGTGCCCTGGCAATTTCCCTGCAAGAATCAATAAACCCCTGCAGCAAAACAAATGCTCTGTGTCTGTCTGGGTGGGTGTGTTCCCACCTCCACGGGTGCCTTCCCGTGTCCATGTGTGTTCCCACGTCCCCTGGGGCACCCGGTGGTTTGGGGGCACAGCGGGAAACAGGGTCTGACTGGGGCTGTCCAAGCACCGTCCCCAAGGAGCACAGCTTGGTGTCGGGGCAGGGGAGGGTCAGGGACAATCAGCCAAGGCCCCTCAGTCCTTCCCTGGGCTCTGGGAGGGATGGTGTGGGAAATAAAAAATCGGTTTTATTACAAGCAAATGAATTAAACAAATCACTAACGTGGGAGTTTTTCTTTACTAACCTATAAGGCATATCATGGAGTTGTAAGACACCAGATTCAGCCTGGAATCGGTGTCAGGGAAACCTGGGGACGGGAATAGGGAACTGTAAAATGAATATTGGTAAGGAAACCCCTTATACCGCATGGCTGGTCCTGGAAGCCGCCGTGCTGCTGGACACTCCACCTCCCAGCACGACACAGCCAACCAGGGGGAGGGGAACACCTCTTCTATGACATAATCAGGGTTGAACCTTAAGAATGTTTAAAAAGCGGGACTTTTGAATTGGAGGTGTGTTCCTGGGAATCCTGCATGCCTAGGACACCCAACATGTGTTGTAATTAATTTTTCCTTTTCGTTTCATTCATTTTGTTTTGCAAACTTTTGCCATTTATCTAAATTTAATAAATGAGATTTTTCTCACACTACTGCTCACCCTCTGCACAGAATCACGGAAAGACTAAGGTGCTCTAGTCCAAGGCCTGTTTTAGAACAGGGTTTCCTAGAGTCAGTTGTCCCAATCCTTGAAGGTTGGGAAAAGCCAGGAAAGACGTAGGCAAAGAAGACATTCAGTATTTCTGCTTTTTTCCTGTCCTGTGGAACAAGCTCCCCCATCTTGTTGAGGGATGGGCCCACATTTTCCCTGCTTTTCCTTTTGTCACCTACAGACTTAAAGAAGTCCTTCCTGTTGTCTCTGACATCACTGGCCTGATTCAGTTCCATTTGGGCTTTGGCTTTACCAACTTCATCCCTGCATGCCCAGATAACATTTCTGTTTTCTTTCTTTGCGTCCACTCTCTGTAAGCTTCCTTTTTATGTTTGAACAAGAAGCTCCTTGTCAAGCCATCCATGCAGACCTCCTGGAATTTTTGCCTGACTTTCTGCTTTTTGTGATGAAACTCTCTTGAGCTCGATAGAAGTGATCCTTGAATATTAACCAGCTCTTTTGTGTCACTGTACTTTGCAAGGTGTTGCAAAGGCTGTTAAACCCAACAAGTACGGAAAGGGGGTTTCGATGAGAAGAAAATTGTTAGGTGCAAACCCAGGATGATGGTTAGTAGGATGATTAGTAGGATCAAACCCAGGATGAATGGGCTCTGTCTGTAGCACTGGGCCAGATTCAAGGAAATTTACCAGTAACACAGTTCCCTGTGACACAGCTGCTGGGATGTGGAGCACAAGTCCTCACTGCTGTGTTCACTTATGAGCCTTGCAGTCATTCAGCCCCCAAGGACAGCTCCGTTTGTGTTCACAGAGATCCAATGACAGTAAGAATCCCTGCCCAGCCTAGTGTTCAAAGGAGTTGACAGTGTAGAGATGGGGGAAATACACTGGGGGATTTGTTCCCCAGTGTCACGGGTTTACTTGTTCTAAAAAACTGAACGGGAATTTTCTTTCCCCTGCTGCCTGTGGGGGAGGGATGTTGAATGGGGAGGACAGTTTTCTGCCTTGGGTGATTACCTACCCAAAGGAGCTGGCTGGCAGAACTACATTCCAGCCTGACAGCTCTCCCTGGGGCTGGGGGGGGGGGCGTGAGGGGTTTTTTTCTCCCCTCCTCTCCTTGGAAAGTGGCACTTCACTTTCTGCCTTAACGGAGGCAAGGCGGGTGTGTGTTGGAAAAAGCTCTGAGGCCGTTTTGCTCTCGACCTGGTCATCCATCTAAGAGAAGGTCACTCTAAACAAACCTACGTCCTGAGGACCTCGCTGCCACCGTCCAAGCTCGCTCGGCCCCGGCAGATGAACCTCAGGATGAAAGGGTGGGCTCAGTTCAGCGCACACTGTGTCTCACCTAAAATATCCATTGCGCAGGCTCGAAGGCCTTACCCGCATTTGCAAAGCCCTGTATCACCAGTGTGCTTGTAACAAATGTGGGTGGAGACCTTTCCCAAATCTTCATTTGTGAAGACTGGCCATGATGAGATGAGGGGATTGAGTCCATCATCAGCAAGTTTGCAGATGACACCAAGCTGGGGGGGAGTGTCGATCAGCTGGAAGGCAGGAGGGCTCTGCAGAGGGACCTGGATAGGTTGGGGAGTTGGGCTGATTCCAACGGGATGAGGTTCAACCAGGCCAAGGGCCGGGTCCTGCCCTTTGGCCACAACAACCCCCTGCAGCCCCCTGGGCTGGGGACAGAGTGGCTGGAGAGCAGCCAGGCAGGAAGGGACCTGGAGGTTTGGATTGACAGGAAGCTGAACTGGAGCCAGAGTGTGCCCAGGTGGCCAAGAAGGCCAATGGCATCCTGGCCTGGCTCAGGAACAGTGTGGCCAGCAGGTCCAAGGAAGTGATTCTTCCCCTGGACTCAGTGCTGGTGAGGCCACCCCTGGAGTGCTGTGTCCAGTTCTGGGCTCCTCAGATCAGGAAGGACATTGAGGTCCTGGAGCAGGTCCAGAGGAGAGCAACAAGGCTGGGATAGGGACTCAAGCACGAGTCCTGTGAGGAGAGGCTGAGGGAGCTGGGGCTGTTCAGCCTGGAGAAGAGGAGGCTCAGGGGAGACCTCCTCACTCTCTACAACTCCCTGACAGGAGGTTGTAGCCAGGTGGAGGTTGGTCTCTTTTCCCAGGCAACCATCAGCAAGACAAGAGGGCTGGGTCTTAAGCTGTGCCAGGGGAGGTTTAGGTTGGATACTAGAAAGAATTTCTTTACAAAGAGGGTAATCAGCCATTGGAATGGGCTGCCCAGGGAAGTGGTGATTCTATGGGAACACACCCATGGAGATGGGAACACACCCATGGAGATGGGAACACACACACAAGATCAAGCAGAGTAGCTTTGCTGAAGGGATTTATTGATCATTCAGGGAAAATGCCCCTGGGCTCTGAGGGAAATCAGAGGGTTCTTCCTGGATTGATCATCTCCTCATGCCACTGGAGGGGGACAGGGCACGGGTGTCACCACCAGTCCTGAAAGACAGAGCCCCAAACGTCACCCCCAAAGTCCACTGCAACATGAGAGGGGCCTTGTCCTGACCCCTCTCCCTGCAGGCACTGCTCACCTCAGCCATCCAGGGATGCAGCCACGCCTTTCTCACCAACAGGACCCACCACCTTCTCCACCACAGGGGGCTGGGGACAAAGGCAGGGTTAGGGACACCCTGGGTGCAGTGGGATGTATTGGGAGCCTGGGGGGAGAAATGGGATCCTTGGGGAAGGTGCACTGGGGTATACTGGGGCAGACTGGGATGGCTTAGGAGTGTCATGGCCATGTGAGGGGAGGACCCCACTCAGGCAGAACTCCTGGTACCCACCTGAGCCGTCTTCAGGATCCCAACGTCCACTAAATGCAGCTGGAGAGAGCCCAGGAGCCCTGGCTGGTCACTGGGATGTCCCCGGTGCCAGCGAGGGATGGGGGGACCAAAGTGTCCCCCAGTTCCCAGACTGGATGCCCTCCAGTCCCCCCGGCCCACTCACCTCCCGCAGATCATTTTGGGTTCCTGCCAAGAGTGCCTGGGCAAGGAGAGCAAAGGTTTAAGCAGGATTGGCCCCTGTGGGGCTGGGGGAGGGACACGGGGGTCCCCAGCCCCCCCAGCCCAGGGCTGCCCCCCATCTGAGGGGGAAAAACCCTTCTGCTCCCCCTGCTCCCACTGCCCCCAGTTTCACCTCCAACCCCTGTGCCTGCAGGGCCCAGGGTGGGGATGGAGACAAGGAGAGCCAGGGGAATTCAGGGCCTGCAGGGACGGTGGGGGGAGTAGGAGGGGACCCAAAGAGGGTGAAGTGGGGGGAACTGGGGAGCCCACGGGACTGGGATTGGGGTGTTGAAGGGGCCCTGTGTGGGATGCAGGGGAGGGGAAAGGAATTCAAGTGTAGGGACATGGGCACTGCAAGGGAGAGGCTTGGTGGGGACAGGAGGAGGATGATGGAGGAGGACAAAAACGAGGGCACTGGGAGATGGTTGGGAGTGGAGAGGGAGGCAAGGAATGGTCTTGGGAGGTACCAGGGCAGTGACCTGGGTGAAAGGCAAAGGTCTGAGGAGAAGGATGGAAAGAAAAGCTTTGGGAATGATCAGTGGGAGGATGTTTGGGGATCCTGGGTAGGACACAGAGCAGATGCTGGGGAGGAGATGCCTGAGGGGACCAAAAAGGATGGGATGAGATGGGAGGCCCAAGGGGTGGGATTTGGGAGCACCATTAAAAGAAACAGGTGGGGGCCCTCCCAGCAATTGACAGTGGACCTCCCTTGTCAGGGATTGCTGAATGGCTTCCTGCCGTTGCATCTTTCATTTCTTATCAAAAATCACCCAAATAGCTTTCAAACAGTGCCTGCCAGAGGAGCTTGAAGGCACTCGTTCCATCAAAGCCATACCTGTAATTCAGGGGCATAAATAGAGAATGTAGATTTGTCTCTTAAGGTGCTGTCTCATTTCTACTAGATGTCAATTAGTACCATGTAAAACATGATCATTAAAATTAAAAACTCTTACCCTTCTATTTCCCTTTGAAAAATAATTCTGCTGTTAAAACACTCACTTCTGTTTGATTGTTTAAAATCCAAATGAATGTGTGTACTAGTGGACACAGACAGGGCTCCCTCACAGAGAAGCCCATGAAGTATGGGCTGGATGAGCAGACAGCAGGCTGGTTGAAATCTGCTGGCTGGGGTGGTGATCAGGAGTGCAACATCCAGCTGGAGGCCAGTGATCAGCAATTCCTGGTGAACATCTTCCTTGATGATCTGGATGATGGGATATAGTGCTCAAGTTTAATGGAGCTGATGAGTTTACATTCCGACTGCAAGGAACATGTTTTCACATCTGAAGCAGGGGATGGGAAACCAGAGACTCACTGTGAACACCCAATGATTTCCAGAGCCTTTCCAGAGCACTTCATTCCAATCCAGGAATTTTGGATTAAAAAATCCCGGTGCTCCTCCATTACTCTGGAAAGGGGACCCTGGTCTGTCGGGAGTGAGGACATTGCTGAATCTGAAAGCTGGAGAAGACAACAAGAAATGTGTGACCCTCCAGAGGATGAAAGCCCTGGATGAAGTTGTCAAGAAGTTCAGACCCAAAGCCTTTCGAGTTTTACGGTTGTGTCTAAACATTTACTGTAGTTTTTCCCTTGTTTGTCCCCTGAAATTGTTTGATGAAAAATCCCCTTGATGTCTGTATCCTTAGACCCCGCTCCCTGATTGGCCAAAGTTTGCTGCATTGCAGTATTTCCTTTTTGGCCACCCTTTCCCTAAAATGGATAAACCCTACCCCCTTTTTCCCTTATCCAGTTACACTTTGCATGCTGGGGTCCCATCTGGGGGGCCAGGAAGAGCTGTGCTTTGGGACCAATTACCTCTGAAGCTGCTCGTATGCCTTCATAGGCTGCTAAGATTTCCTTCTCCACAGGGGTGGAATTGGCCTCAGAACCTCTGTGGCTTCGGCTCCAGAAACCCAGTGGTCGCCCTCACGTCTCACCAGGCACCTTTGGCCAGAGGCTCCAGGAGGGACCTTTATCTCCAGCTGCAGAGTAGAGCACATTCTTTACCTCTGGTCCTGTCCTGACTGCTCCAAGAGCCACGGCATGTGCAATCTCTTGCTTGATCTGCCTGAAAGCTTGTTGTTGTTCAGGACCCCACTGGAAATTGTTCTTTTTACGGGTCACAAAGTAAAGAGGGCTCACCATCTGGCTGTACTCTGGGATGTGCATCCTTCAGAAGCCAATGGCTCCAAGAAAAGCTTGGGTTTCTTTCTTGTTTGTGGGTGGAGCCATTGCTACAATCTTGTTGAGGACGTCTGTTGGTATCTGGTGTCGTCCATTTGCCATTTCACCCCGAGGGACTGGATCTCTTGGGCAGGGCCCTTGACCTTACTCTTCTTGATGGCAAAACCAGCCTCGAGGAGAATCTGGATGATCTTCTGTCCTTTCTCGAAAACTTCTTCTGCTGTGTCCCCCCCGCAATGATGTCATGGATGTACTGGATGGATGGATGGGGGTCACAGCATCTCGGTTCCTCCGATACTGTTGCCTGTGTACAGTTGTCGTGGCCGTTGGCACTTCTTGTCCCCAAAGCTCCAGCGATTCCTTTCGTACAACAAGGGGACCAATGCAGCACCACCTCTCCAATTTTAAGTAGCATTTTCGCTGCCCTCACCACTAGGATCATTGTCGCTGAGCAATGTAGGGATGGGTTAGAGCTGATCTTGGAGTCTTTGCTACCAAACCTTGAAGGCCACCATTAAGGAAACTGGCTACTAGGCCGTGGGTGTCGAAATTAAGGAAAGGAAGCAATTTGTTCCATCCATCTGAACGGTCCCTCACAGGATGTCCTAGGACAGGCACAAAACCAGCAAGAATCAGGAATAAAATTAGTAAAAAGGCCATTGTTATTATTTTCCCTTCTTGTTCCTAAACAAAGCTATGTTTAGATAAACAAAATCCTTCTTGGCAGCTCTCCCAGGAGTGTCCCAAAACAATGGGGGATGTTGACAAAACAAACCTGCTCTTGGCAGCTTTCCCAGACAATGTTCCCACAACAAAAACAAAGGAACCAAAACAATCCCACTTCTGACACCAAAACCATCTGTAGCCAGTTGGAGTTGGCTTCCTGCCAAACCCCACAGACTACAGAAGATTACTACGTGTAAATTTAGGGTAGAACTTAGGTGGGAGGTTCCTGTGCCACAGAGCTCTTGCCCACAGTTTCTCTTGGAAAAGAATGGAGTTCCACAGCTCATTGCTTCCATTTCAACCTTTTTGGGCCTTTGACCACTCTGGAAAATCTGTACCAACCTGATGAGCAGAAGTCTTGGGCTTTACCACAGGTGTCTGGGTGGTGTTCTGAGAGCCAGACTTCTGCTCAGTCCCAAACTGAGGCCAACATGTCCCAGGCCAGGTGAATCCAGAAGTGGACTTGCAGCCAGAACTCCGCTGACAGCGCTGCTTGTGACCACAGATCTGCTTCTGTGGCGCTCCAAAAAGAGCTTGGTGTTCGCCACTGCAAGTCTCTCAGTAGCTCTGAAACATTCACAAGCACACACAGAGTCATCTTTGGCAGGAAGGCTTTCGCAAAGTTCCCCTCCACAGCCTTGGCTACTACTCGACTTCTAAAAGCCAAGGGCATGAAGAGCGTCCAAACCCAGCACATCCTTTGATCTGAGCTTGTTCCCAGGGCCTGTTTCTAAGAAATCACACCAAGTGCAAGGAGCAGCCAGTGGCACCTCCAGAAGAACTCTGGGCTACCCTGGCCTTCTCAAGGAAAGCTCAACCCTCAGACCCGCTGCCAAAACAGAAGCCAAGAAAGAGCCGCCTTATTTTGGATTCACAGAATCCAACTCTCTTCTCCCAGAGGCCTCTCCTTATTCAAACAGGAAAGGGCACAAGATTCAGCTTTTCTGTCACCCACAAGATGAGGAGAGTTGAGACTGGCAAAAAGACTGCCTGCTAAAACAACCTCAACTTGAAAAGACACCAATAATGCCAGAGTGGTGCTGCTGTGGGGTTACTGCTGGAACTCTAAAGAGAAAGGAAGACAGGTCTGAGGAAGGGAAGGGTCTGAAGGAACTTTCCCCACAAAGATGCCACGTTCTGCTTTCACACCTGATGCTGGCCAGATGCAGAAAAGGGATTTCCAAGGAAAATGCAGGAGGAAAAAGGAGTCTGTTCTTACCAGTCCAAAAAAGCAGGGACTTACCTTTCCAGTTTCTTGGTGAGGCTTTTTCTTCTTTGGGCTTCCACCAGATACAGCTCTTTGTACTTGTCCACTTCTGCCTGGGTGGATTCCTTTTGAAAAGGTCTTTCTGCTTGGTTGCTTTTTGTCCTTCCCAGTGCACGTTCCAGATCTCTAATTCTGTCTTCTAACTGTTTTTTCAGTGACTCCACATGACTGGTTCTGATTTCTTCTAAGGTGTCCTGGTGGGCTGCCTGTGCCTGAAGGAGACAGTGCACCTTCAACCACCACAAGAAAAAGAGAGCTCTGCCCAGTACAAAATTGCACACACCCACTTTCAAGGGCCCAGCCTTACTCAGAGAGACGGCTCTGCCTCCTCACTCCCAGCAGCAACCAAGGCAGAACCCAGGAGCTGCCAGGGCAAACAATTCTTTGCAGTGGGAAAGAAGCCCAAATGAGCACTCTGCTTCAAAGCTACTAATGAAGAGACACTGGGTCTGTAGGACAGGGCATGTCCAAAAGGATTCTTCAAAGACAAGAAGAGCTTCCACCTCCACCTCCACCCTCTCCCTCCCATCCCTGGAATTTCAGTGACTCCTTTTCTGAGCACTTTCACCCCTACAAGGACAAAGCAGCACCTGTAGGTCTGGCCATGACAGCTGCAAGTTGCCAAACCCATTCAAGGATGAGCAGTGAGAAGCAGAGCAGCGCACAGAGATCCCCCCAAGCACTGCAAAGTGGGAATCTGCCTTGGGCAGCCTTTGCATTCAGGGACCTGCCGGCACATTCCACACCCATGACAGCACTCCTGCCCAACCAGATTGCCTTCTGCCACTGCCTTCAGCAAAGACAGAAGCTAACCCACAGAACACAGGAGCAAAAGAAAAAGCCCAAACACCATGGCCACAAGAGAAGTTTAGGAAGTGCCTGTGGACACTGGGGAGAAATTCACTTACTTGCAAAAACTCATTGACTTCTTGGAGTTTTTGTCTTATTTCCTGGTCTGCTTGTTCTTCCACCTCTCTTTTGCACTGTTCGAGTTGGCTGCGATCCACCACGTTGGTCTCCAAATGATGGTGGAGTTTTGCCAGCTCTTCTTGCAGCTGGCATTTGTCCAGGGCCAGGTTCTCGCACTCCCCACGCAGGGCAGACAGCTCTTCTTGCAAAGCCTGATTTTTGGCCTCCAGCTGCGTGCACTGTTCACGTTCCCTGTCCAACTGCTGGGAAAGTTCAGCAACCTGCAGACAGAAAATAAAAAAAGGAGCTCAGCGTGGTGTAAAGGCAGTGAATTCTGGGCAAACCCCAAATGGGGGTGCCCAGGGAGACTTTATTCATCATCTGCTGGCTCAGGACTAGACACAAAGTGCAACCAGGCTTTTCTTTTCCAGCAAGAACAGCTTTCCCATCATTTGCCATAGGATTCCTCAGCTTCCCAGCCTTTTGGAGTTCCTCATGCAAAAATGCTCCACGCTTCTGGACTCCAAAGGAATCACTGCAAAGGCAGGAAGCCATTCTACAGGGATGCCTTCAAACCCAAGCGTGACTCTGACAGACGCCGCTTCAGCAACGGATCCGAGTGACGAGCGGAGAAGGGATGAGAGGTTCTGTGCCACTGCTGCACAGGCACAGCAGCCTCAAAAGCACTGCTGGGAACAGCCCTTCTGGCTCCCCGCCACAGGATGGGCTGAAACAGCTCCCCGTGAGCAAGAAGGGACAGATTTTCCCCTGGGAGGCCCCTGTCCTCCTTGGGCCCTGGGCAGCAACAACACTGTGGAGAAAAGCCAAACCTCAAGGGCCTCCTGCTCAGCTCGTGCCTGAGACAGGGCTCAGGGGCTGATGGTGCCCTGCCAGTGACAGCGCTGTTCCTCCCCTCTCTGCCAGGGCAGCAATTCATCTGGCACACCCAGAGGACGCTGTCACAGCCTCCCTCCAGCTGCAGCCAGGCCTGAGCTGGGCCCCACTGCTCTCAGCCCATGCACGTGATGTCCTGCCAGGACGGCAGACCTGCCCATCCCTCAGGCCCAGCCGGGGGATCTGCACTCTTGGCTGACCCCGCTCACTCTCAGGGGACCTGTTCTGCTCTTCTTGCTCAGGGCCTGTGGGACGGCTCCCTGGCCCGGGAGCTCACGCACCCTGCCAGGCTGGCTGCCACTCCTGGCTTGCCCCTCCTCTGCAGGACAGCCTGGCCTCCATCAGCCCTTACACCTACTGCTTTGCCCTCAACATTTGCATCTTTCCCCAGAAGGAGAACTACCCCGGATTAGTTCGAGTCATCTCCCACTGGAACAGCAGGAGGAGCATTAAGAAAAGCCCATCACATCCAAAATGCAGACAAGGGAATAAAAACATCCACATGACAAGAAATAGAGGGAAAGCATCTCCCAGCTTTCAAAAGAAGGAACACCACAACCAAAGAGCCCCACCCAGAGCGCAGCTCACCTCTTTTTGGAATCTATCAACTTCCTTGACCTTTTCAGAATATCTCTTCTTCATTTCTTCCAGCTGGGACTGACTTCCTTTCTCTTCATTAACCCGGAGTTTCCTCCTCTCTATCCTCAGAAGCTTTTCCAGCCTGCACAGCAAATTAGTGAAGAAAACCATGGAACACAGGAAGAACCAGCCTTTCCCCCACAGTCTCACAGAAACAGCACAGACAGCATCCAAGCCTAGAATGGCTTGGCTTGGCAGGGACATTAAAGATCATCCAGTTCCAAGCCTCCTGCTCTGGGCAGGGACACCTTCCACCAGACCAGCTTGTTCACAACCCCATCCAACCTGGCCTTGAACACTTCCAGCCATGGGGCATCCACAGCTTTTCTGGGCAACCGGTTGCAGTTCCTCACCACCCTCACAGCAATCAATTT
The DNA here is from genome assembly GCF_003945595.2 of Pipra filicauda. NCBI lineage: Eukaryota > Metazoa > Chordata > Aves > Passeriformes > Pipridae > Pipra > Pipra filicauda. Next base: position 54,093 of record NW_024105079.1, read on the forward strand.
CTTCCCAGGATCAAATCTAAACCTATTCTCTTTCCGTTTGAAGCCATTCCCCCTTGTCCTCTCACTACCTGCTCTTTTAAATGCACTCTCTTCATCCTTCTTGTAGGCTCCCTTCACACCCCAAAAGACCACAATTAGGTCACCCCAAAGCCTTCTCTTTGCCAGGCTGAAGGGTTGCAATTGTCCCAGCCTTTCCTCCTAGCAGAGGTGCTCCATCTTTCCAAGCACCTTGGTGGCCTCCTCTGGACTCAGTCCAACAGCTGGAGGTCCTTGCTGTGCTGAGGAGCCCAGAGCTGGATGCAGCCCTCCAGCTGGGCTCTCCCAAGGGCAGAGCAGAGAGGCAGAATGCCCTCCCTCCACCCGCTGGCCACGCTGCCTTGGACGCAGCCCAGGACACAATTGGCTCTCTGGGCTGCGAGCGCACATCGCCGGCTCATGTCCGGCCTCTCCTCCAGCCCAAGGGCTTCTCGGCAGGGCTGCTCTGCCCCTCTTCATCCCCCAGCCTGCACTGATACAGGGGCTGCCCTGAGCCACGGCCAGCAGCTTGCACTGGCTCTGGTTAAACCATCAGCAGATTGCCATGGGCCCACTTCTCCAGCTGGTCCAGGGCCCTCTGGGTGGCATCACCTGTGTCAACCACACCCCTCAGCTTGGTGTCAGCTGCAAATTTGCTGAGGGCACACTCCAGCCCTTCCTCTGGATCATTAGTGAAGAGATTAAAGAACACTGGGCCCAGTCCAGACCCCTCAGGGACACCACTCGGCACTGATGGCCCTCAGCACTCTGAGCCATTGATCACCACCTCTGCATGGCACTGTTCACCCAATTTCTTATCCATCTAACAGTCCACGCATCCAATCCTTCTCTCTCCACTTTGGAGAGAAGGATGTTGTGGGGGACTGTGTCAAAGGCTTTCCAGAATGACAGGGAGATGACATGGGTAGCCCTTGTCCACTGAGGCAGTCACTCCATCCTAGAAGGCCACCAGGTCGGTCAAGCAGCACTTGCCCTTGGGGAAGCTGTGCTGCTGCTTCCAATCACCTCCCTGTCATCCACATGCCTTGACAGAGCTTCTAGAAGGATCTTTTCCATCACCTCCCCAGGCACAGAGGGCAGGCTGACACATTGGCAGTTCCCAGGGCCCTCCTTTCTACCCCTTTCAAAGATGGGCACAGTGGGTTTCCCTTTTTCCCCTCACCTGGGACTTCCCCTGACTGCCACGACTTTTCAAATATCAAGGAGAGGGTCTTGGCAACTCCATCAGACCCTGTTGGCCAATGGAGGGCAATAATGCTGGCCAGATGGAGAAGATGGATTTCCAAGGAAAATGCAGGAAGAAAAAGGACTCTCTTATTACCACTCCAAACAAGCACGGACTCACCTTTCCAGTTTCTTGGCAAGGCATCTTCTGGTTTTCACTTCCTCCAGATACAGCTCTTTGTACATTTCCATCCCTCCCTGTGTTGCTTCTTTACGAGAAGCACTCTCTTCTTGGGTGGTTTTGATCCTCTCCAATTCACTTTCAAGATTTCTAATCCTTTCTTCCAACTGGATTCTCATGGAATCACAATGAATGTCTCCAGTTTGTCCTAGTGGGGCCTGGTGGGCTGCCTGTGCCTGAAGGAGACAGTGCACCTTCAACCACCACAAGAAAAAGAGAGCTCTGCCCAGCACAAAATTGCACACACCCACTTTCAAGGGCCCAGCCTGACTCAGAGAGGCGGCTCTGCCTCCTCACTCCCAGCAGCAATCAAGGCAGAACCCAGGAGCTACCAGGGCAAACAATTCTTTGCAGTGGGAAAGAAGCCCAAATGAGCACTCTGCTTCAAAGCTCCTAATGAAGAGCCTGTGGACACTGGGGAGAAATTCACTTACTTGCAAAACGAGGCTGACCTCTTGTAGCTTTGCACTTCTTTCCTGGTCAGCTCCTTCTGCCACCTCTCCTGTACACTGTTCTCTTTGGCTGCCATCCAGCACCAAAGTCTCCAAATGATGGTGGTGTTTTGTCACCTCTTCTTGCAGCTGACATTTGCTCTTCTCCAGTTGTTCACACCTCCCAAGCAGAGTGGACAGCTCTTCTTGCACAGCCTGGTTTAGGGCCTCGAGCTGCATGCCTGTTCCAGGCTCCATGTCCAGCTGCTGGGAAAGTTCACCACCCTGTGCACAGAGAAATAAAAGAAAAGGAAACTCAGCGTGATCTAAAGGCAGTGAATTCTGGGAAAATCTCTCAAGGGGGTGGCCATGGCAACTGTATTTATCATCTACTGGAAACCAGCCTAGGAAACACTTGAAAGATTCCCCGACAGAAAGAAGAAACTTTACACCTACTTAAGAATTTGGGAGACACTTCTGGCAACAATACTTCTGGGTCCCTTGGAGCTCATGATGAAACTCCTCATTTAGAATCTAAGAATTCCTCCAGTGTCCAGCACACCAAATACCCTCAGGGCTTTTGTAGCAGCTGGGGAAAGGACCAGGCTGCTTTCTGAGCAGCCTCTGCTGAGGAGAAGGCAGAAACTGAGCTCCCCAGGCTCTCCAGGAAAACTTCATCTGACAGTTGCCCCACAGAAATAGGCAACTAGGCTCAAGAGTCACAAAAAGGCAAATTTAGCACCAGCTTACTGAGGCAGAGGCTTGCAGGGCTCTCGGAAGGGCTTCAACGCTCTCGCTTGGCTGCTGGACAGTGGCTTCCAATCTGCTGTTCTCACTTGCAAAGCTTAAGAAGAAATACAGCTCTTATGACCAGAAAAGCCAATGCCAGACAAACTGTGCTAAGGAACAGAAGCCACAGCAGAAGTGTCCTTCAAAATCCCACTGACTCTCCCCCTGTTTCCACCCAATCCCCAAAGCCACAGACCCCTCGCTTCACTGGGTTCCTCTCTTACTCTTGCGCGTCTTCTTCCAGTTGGTTCACAGTCGGATTGGTCTCACAAGGTGCCAACAGGAGGTCCTGCAGTTCCTGGGAAGAAGTTACTGCCTCTCTTTTCTTGGCATCCAAGGCAGTCTTCAAGTCAGGAACACAATGCTCAGACTGAAGATGCTTTTCTTCCTCCTCCTGCAGCTGTAAAACCACGGGAAGAATCCACAGTTGTCAGGGGAGCTTTTCCAGAGAGGAGCCAGCTGCTGCTGAAGAACTCAGGTGCTGCATGTCTGTGTGCATCCCCTCTGCCCAAAGAACTGAAATCCATTCAAGTCCCTTCAAAGCTTCACTTCTGCTCCCCAAGGAACACACTGAACACTGTTTTGTCCGTTTTCAGGATGGATAGGAAGCAACAGGCACCCCCAGGTTTCTCGCTGTGGGGACA
>NW_024105080.1:0-57142 GCF_003945595.2 Pipra filicauda
CTGCAATGGAGGGAGGGAGAGGACAAGGTGGGAGCATTGGTTAGTAAACTAAGGATGTATGAAGACACTGTCACCGCCCCACTACGAGCCCACGTCTCATCTGTGGAAACCAAACTGGCTGAACACGTCAGAAGCCTGGAAGAGAAAATTGAAGAGGGACACCAGAAGCTAAGAGAGGAAATTAAGGAAGGGATCTTCCATATCTCACCAGGACAAACAAGAATCTCTGCTATTAGGAGCCAGCGTCCCCCAGCTAAGGAGAGAAGGTACACTCCACGTGGCGATCTATGGTTTTACCTCCGTGAGCACGGAGAAGATATGAGGAAGTGGGAGGGGAAACCCACCCCTTCCTTAGCAGCCCGGGTACGTGAACTGAAAAGAGGAACAAGTACCACAAGGAACTCTTCAAGGGTAAACGCTGCTCCAGTCTCTCGTGGGCAAGACTCCAGACGGTACAGGAATGATGATACGTCTGATCCTCTTGAAGGGACCTCCAGGTCATACCCACAAGAAGAGCACAATGAGTACCATGACCAGGACTAGGGGTGCCCTGCCTCTAGCCAGGTAGAGGAGAGGGACAATCGAGTCTATTGGACAGTGTGGATTCGGTGGCCTGGCACATCAGAGCCACAAAGGTATAAGGCCTTAGTGGACACCGGCGCACAATGTACTTTAATGCCATCAAGATACGTAGGGGCAGAATCCATCTCCATTTCTGGGGTGACAGGGGGATCCCAACAGCTGACTGTACTGGAAGCTGAAGTGAGCCTGACTGGGAAGGAAGGGCACAGACACCCCATCGTGACTGGCCCAGAGGCCCCGTGCATCCTTGGCATAGATTACCTGAGGAGTGGGTATTTCAAAGACCCAAAAGGACTTCGTTGGGCTTTTGGCATAGCTGCTGTGGAGACGGAGGAAATTAGACAGTTGAACACCTTGCCTGGTCTCTCAGAGGACCCTTCTGCTGTGGGACTGCTGAAGGTTGAAGAACAATTGGTACCGATAGCCACAGCAACAGTGCACCGTCGGCAATACCGCACCGACCGAGACTCTGTGACCCCTATACATAAGATGATCCGTGAACTGGAGACCCAGGGGGTGGTCAGCAGGACTCGCTCACCCTTTAATAGCCCTATATGGTCAGTGCGTAAGTCCAGCGGAGAGTGGAGGCTGACGGTGGAGTACCGTGGACTCAGTGAAGTCACACCACCCCTGAGTGCTGCTGTGCCAGACATGCTGGAGCTCCAGTATGAGCTGGAGTCCAAGGAAGCCAAGTGGTATGCCACCATTGACATTGCCAATGCCTTTTTCTCCATTCCTTTGGCAGCGGAGTGCAGGCCACAATTTGCTTTCACTTGGAGAGGTGTGCAGTACACCTGGAATCGACTGCCTCAGGGGTGGAAACACAGTCCCAGCATTTGCCATGGACTGATCCAGACTGCACTGGAAAAGGGTGAGGCTCCAGAGCACCTACAGTACATTGACGACATCATTGTATGGGGGAACACGGCGGGCGAAGTCTTTGAGAAAGGAGAGAAGATAATCCAGATTCTCCTAAGAGCCGGTTTTGCCATTAAACGGAGTAAGGTCAAGGGACTTGCTCAGGAAATTCAGTTCCTAGGAGTGAAGTGGCAAGATGGACGCCGCCTAATTCCCATGGAGGTGATTAACAAAATAGCAGCCATGTCCCCACCAACCAGCAAGAAGGAAACACAGGCTTTCTTAGGTGCTGTGGGCTTTTGGAGGATGCATATCCCCGAGTATAGTCAGATTGTAAGCCCTCTCTACCTTGTGACACGGAAGAAAAATGATTTCCAGTGGGGCCCCGAACAACAACAAGCCTTTGAACAAATTAAACAGGAGATTGCCCATGAGGTAGCCCTTGGGCCAGTAAGGACAGGACAGGACGTGAAGAACGTGCTCTACACCGCAGCCGGGGAGAATGGCCCTTCTTGGAGCCTCTGGCAGAAAGTGCCTGGGGAGACCCGAGGACGACCGCTGGGATTCTGGAGTCGGGGATACAAAGGATCTGAACCCAGCTATACACCAACTGAGAAAGAGATCCTGGCTGCCTATGAAGGAGTTCGAGCTGCCTCAGAAGTAATTGGCACCGAAGCGCAGCTCCTCCTGGCACCCCGACTACCAGTGCTGGGCTGGATGTTCAAGGGAAGAGTTCCTTCCACACATCATGCCACCGATGCCACGTGGAGTAAGTGGATCGCTCTGATCACGCAGCGAACCCGGATAGGGAACCCTAATCGCCCTGGGATTCTGGAAATTATCACCAATTGGCCCAAAGGTGAGAGTTTCGGACTATCCTCTGAAGAAGAGGAGGAGAAGGTGACACGGGCTGAGGAGGCCCCACCATATGACAAGCTACCAGCAGATGAAAGGCGATATGTGCTCTTCACGGATGGCTCCCGCCGCATTGTAGGGACAAACCGAAAATGGAAGGCAGCTGTATGGAGTCCCACACGGCGAGTTGCAGAAGCGACCGAAGGACAAGGTGGGTCAAGTCAGTTTGCAGAGCTTAAAGCCGTTCAGTTGGCTTTGGATATAGCTGAACGAGAGAAGTGGCCAAGACTCTATCTCTACACTGACTCATGGATGGTGGCCAATGCTCTGTGGGGATGGCTGGAGCGATGGAAAAAGGCCAACTGGCAGCGCCAAGGGAAACCCATCTGGGCGGCGGAGATGTGGCAGGACATCGCTGGCCGGGTAGAGAAGCTGAGTGTGAAGGTCCGTCACGTAGACGCTCATGTAGGCAAGAAACGGGCTAATGAGGAGCATCGTAACAACGAGCAGGCGGACCGAGCTGCCAGGATTAAAGTCTCTCAGGTAGATCTGGATTGGCAGCACAAAGGAGAATTATTTCTGGCTCGATGGGCCCATGATGCCTCTGGTCACCAGGGGAGAGATGCAACATACAGATGGGCTCGTGACCGAGGGGTGGACTTAACCAAGGACATTGTCTCACAGGTCATCCATGACTGCGCGACGTGTGCTGCCATCAAGCAGGCCAAGCGGGTGAAGCCTCTATGGTATGGTGGACGGTGGTCGAAGTACAGGTATGGGGAAGCCTGGCAAGTTGACTATATCACGCTCCCCAAAACCCGCCAAGGCAAGCACTACGTACTGACCATGGTAGAAGGGAGTACTGGATGGTTGGAGACATACCCCGTGCCTCATGCCACTGCCCGGAATACCATCCTGGGCCTTGAAAAACAAGTCCTGTGGCGACACGGCACCCCGGAGAGAATTGAGTCTGATAATGGGACCCATTTCAAGAATGGCCTCGTAGACACCTGGGCCAAAGAGCACGGCATTGAGTGGGTGTATCATATCCCCTACCATGCACCAGCTGCTGGAAAAGTTGAGCGGTGCAACAGACTGCTGAAAACCACCCTGAAGGCACTGTGTGGGGAGACTCTCAAACACTGGGAGCTGCATTTAGCAAAGGCCACCTGGTTGGTCAACACCCGAGGCTCCATCAATCGAGCTGGCCCTGCCCAATCAGAACTTTTGCATACTGTAGATGGAGATAAAGTCCCCGTGGTACATATGAGAGGAATGTTAGGGAAGACTGTATGGATTAGTCCCACCTCAAGCAAAGGCAAACCCATCCGAGGGATTGTTTTTGCTCAAGGACCTGGTTCCACCTGGTGGGTAATGCAAAAAGATGGGGAGACACGTTGTGTACCACAAGGGAACCTAATTTTGAGTGAGAATGGTCTGTAATGTTTCATTGTATATATATATATAGATAGATAGATGTATATAGTTTTAAAGGGATATAGTTTTTTTAAAGGGGGTTAATTTGGGCATGACATGGATGGCATAGAATAAGGGGTGGATAATGTCCTAGTTAGGACAACTGAGACCAGTTCATCAGGGTATGGGTGTAACCCAAAACTGTGTATTCTATAGCCTTCCATGCCATTTCCCAGAAACTGTTATCAATGAACCATTTACACCATCTGCCCATAGAGCCTGACTCCTCAGGCTATAAACTAGGTGTTAAGAGGCCTGTGAGATAGGAGGATGCTTCTGTCCTCACACCCTTTGTGGAACTCCCCGCCCTGAGGGAAGTGCTGAGCATTCCTGCCTGAACTGCAGGATATATAATCTTGGAGTCTTGGAACATTTTTAACCACTCTGTGGGATCCAGAGAAGGACTGCGGCTCATCGCTCTCAAACAGACTTGGATCACCCTATACTGGACTCCAATCACCACTTTGACCAGACTGCAACAGCTCTCCCCCCAGCATCTCACTGCAATCACCACTTTTGACTAGACTGCAACAGCTCTCCCACCAGCAGGTTCTTCCCCTCTCCTTTTACTTTGGACTCAAGCGGGGCCCAAGGAACACCACGTTGTTCATGCCCCAGGGTACTGGGTTATACATTTGGGTTTTGTGGGTTAAGACCAATTGTTTGTTTGTATGATTGTACTTACTGTATTATTTTAGTAAATTGTTATTCTGACTTATAATCTCTCCTTTGAGTTGAGTTCATTTCCCTTGCTGGTTAACTCTTAAACCAGCACACCTTTTATGACAAGATAAGCCAACTAGGTGTTCAAGAGAAGCCAACTGATGTAACCTTTTTGGATTTCAGTAAAGCTTTCAATACTGTCTCTCCCAGGATCCTTCTGGACAAAATGTCCAGCACACAGCTGGATAAACACACCATGTAGTGGGTGAGCAATTGGCTCATGGGTTGAGCACAGAGGGTAATAGTGAATGGGGACATCAGACTGGTGACCTGTCACTAGTGGGGTTCTTCAGGGCTCCGTCTTGGGCCCAGTGCTCTTCAACATCTTCTTAAATGACTTGGATGCAGTTTAACAAGGGAAAGTCCTGGATTGTGCACCTGGGATGGGGAAGTCCTGGGTGTATGTACAGACTGGGGAGTGAGGTGCTGGAAAGCAGTGCCATGGAAAGGGACCTGTGGATCCTGGTCGATGGCAAGTTGAATATGAGTCAGCAGTGCCCTGGCAGCCAGGAGGGCCAACCGTGTCCTGGGGGGTGTCAGGCAAAGCATCGCCACCTGATCGAGGGAGGGGATTGTCCCGCTCTGCTCTGCACTGGGGCGGTCTCACCTTGAATATTGTGTGCAGTTTTGGGCAACACAATATAGGAAAGATATTAAGCTATTAGAGAGTGTCCAAAGGAGGGCAATGAAGATAGTGAAGGGCCTTGAGGGGAAGCCATATGAGGAGCGGCTGAGGTACCTTGGTCTGCTCAGCCTGGAGAAGAGGAGACTGAGGGGAGACCTCATTGCAGTTACAACCTCCTTGTGAGGGGAAAAGGGGCAGGCACTGATCTTTTCTCTGTGGTGACCACTGACAGGACCTGAGGGAATGACTAGAAGTCAGAGGAGGTTTAGATATTAGAAAGAGGTACTTCACCCAGAAGGTGGATAGGTGCTAGAGCAGGCTTCCCAGGGAAGTGGTCACAGCACCAAGCCTCACAGAGTTTAAGAGGTGTTTGGATGATACCCTCAGGCACATGATGTGACTTTTGGGGATGGTCCTGTGCAGGGCTAAGGTGACGTGGACTGACATAAAATGTACAAGTAATTTGAGGACAGATAAATTAGGATTGCTAAACAAACAATAAGAATTTCAGGCAACCTCCGGACAGGACTTATTTGGAGGTTGAAGAAGTATTGTGTTGCACTATTCTTAAGCTACCCTTTGCAGCTCCCAAGAATCCCTGTTGTGCATAGGATTCTTGATTCAGCTTACCATAGCCATAGCTTATATTGCAGAGAGAGAGTAGACAAAGGACAGGGTCTCTTCCTACAGAAGAAAAACTTATCATAATCTACCTTTGCTGGGCTATAACTCTACCTGGACACCTGGGAGCAAGGAAGCAGATCGTTGAAACTGGATCTAGCATGCCCTTAGATGGTGCTGATTGGTCAAATTTGAGCTGCTGACCACTCACAGCAGATCATTTCTGGGATATACAACATCTCTGTGAAGGTTTGGGGCAAGATCACATCGTAAACAAGCTGCATGGATGTGCTTTCTTACTGTACCTGGACAGCTGTGGTTTTGCTTAAATGTTGCTCGTAGCAAGTATCCTATCAGTATCCTATCAACCTGTGACTCTCAAGTCAAAACAAAGATATCTTCCTAATGCACCACATAAAGCATTTCTAACCTACAAAGAAATTTCAGTAACACCAACTCCATCTTTCTGTGCCCATATTGTTTTTGAAGTAAAGCACAATGTTTTTAAAAACAGACCAAGACACTGGAGGATATTACTTTGTACTACCCTATACCTGTTTCCTTCATGACAATATCAAAGCTTATGTTTTGCCTGATTGAGTTCAGCAGATAGTTCTGACATATTGCAGAGGAAATCACAGGCTGTGAGGATGACCAAGCAGACCTCACGATAAATTAGGAAGAGACTACGAGTTTTTTTATTGTGGAAAGAACACATTACAGCCACAAACACTGAAAGATGCAGTAGCCATGATACACAGTCCCTGCACAAGCAGGACACAGAGAGTTTTTAACCAGCTGAAGAATTTTGAGGTTGAAGATTTCAATAATTTTGTTAAACTGAGGGAAAGAAGGCTACAGTAGCATCACTGGCAACATGCATTGACAGTAAATAAATACCATTAAGTCAATAAATGCTGATCCTTGCCCAGAAACGCAAATTCAGCTTGGTGCTAAAAGGTGTCTACTTCCTTAAGGCTCTATTTTTAATTCATTTTTAGTATAAAGACTTCATTTGATTTATCTAAGTCTGAATAAAAGTATTTATTTTCAGAGAACAATAAACCAGCTCCTAGACAAACCTGCGCTTGCCAGGAAGTAGTAGAGAAAGGACTTCCTTTGCTGGTCCTTAATTCAGGAACACAGCAAGTCCCATTAACTCCAGGATGGCAAGATGAGCACATGTAAGCAAATACTTTCTTTTGTAGCATAAAGGTAGTGCTTTGATTTAAGACAACAGAGAACAACACACTGTAGGCCACCATCTGAACAAACCCTGCATGAAAACGAGTCAGGTAAACTTTCCTGAGTTCACTTCATATATCAGAAAAAGGAATCTAAACCCCCCTGCTTGCACTGGAGGTGTGAAATAAAATGCCTTTTTTTTCCCAGAGAGAAACAGGGAACAAAAAAAATGAAACACAGAACAGAACTCTGCTTGAAAACAGAGTGAAAATAAATCAGCAATGAATGGATTAGCTTCAGATCAGACTGCCCGGAGCAGCCTGATCTGGAACAGCAGAGCACTCAGGGCTTGTGGTTTTTAAATTAGTTTTAATAAATAGAATCAATAGCTCAAATTATGAGAAAGAACAAAAGCACAGATCAAATCGATCAAGGCTGTAGCTTATCGTTATAAGCCAAGGGGTGTCTTCTCTTGTATGAATGTGATAAGGTGACACAAGAATCCACTTGCAGCTTTTCAGTATCTCTCCCAGAACAGCTGTACACAGAGTTGGACAGAGAGCCTGAAAATACTCCTGGTTATCCGAACACAAACACAGACTTCCTCTCCTTTTCCATTCCCCAGAAGGAAAAAAAATCCTAAAAGAATAATAAGTAAATCAGAAAACTAATCCTTTGTCCTGAAGATAAATGCAGGAATTAACAGAGAGGACGGAACTAAATAGACAAAGAAACACAAAGTATTCTGCATTATATATAGGATTTAATGCTCAGGTGAAGAGATTCTTGATCAAATCACTGGAAAAGTGTCTTTCCACATATTAGGTTAGGCAAGGGTGTTGGAGATCATTCGGAATTTCTCTCTACCCTGAATAGTCAGTCAAGGATTATCCACTGGAGGGGAGCAAGGGTATGTCATTAACTTCAATCAGGCTTTTGGCAATGGGAGGGGGTAGTTGCATACAGACACCTCATTTACCTCTTTATGCTTTGTGTTGTTGGGTTCTTCATCCCCAAAGGGATTTGCTCTGGGGAAGCTGCAGTGTCTTACTAGCAGGGGTCTTACTAGCAGAGCAGGAGTGTGCCAGCAGCTGAGTCCCCACTCTACACAGGACACCTTTGCCAGGGCACACAGCTGGACAGGTGTTATGACAAGAGCCGGGCTCTAGGTCAGTCACAGCAATGTAAGGGAACTGCACACAAACTATCTGCAACACCACATACCACCTGCAGGGGTAGGATAAAGTAGAAAATCCTACATGGTTCCTTACTCAGGGTAATATGGGGATGACTGCTTCAGACAAGCTCATTTTGATTAATAGTGGACTTCTCCCCCAGTAATGAAACCAAGGAAAAGCATATTGGAGCTCCAAACAGCTTTTCAAGTCTTGGTTGAACTCCAGGTCACCAGCCCTGGTTCTGCATATTTTGTTCATCACCAGGATACCACTATGAGCTCCCCTTTCTTCTCTGGGGTTTTATCCTACATGCCCCGACCACTAGCTCTGAAGAACCAACCCTATGCAGGAAACTAAAGCACTTAAACCCCTTCCTCCCCTTTTTTCTACCCCTCCAATAGAGCCTTTTGTTGAATGTAAGGCAAGTACAAACTACCAGTCCTGAGTTTATGTATTCAAATACAGCAAAACCAAAGAGGCTTTTGGCATACCATGTGACACTCTAGAGGTGTGAGAACAATGCTTGGTGCTGATAACCTCTGCTAACTCCCATTCATCCTCAGGCTGAAAAGCTGGCATCACTTACATGGGCTTTGTGCTCACATATAGCACAGAAGAGTCTTTTTCATTGCTGTGGTTGAATTATAGATAAACAGCAGAAGACAAATAGTAATCTTGTAATAATAGAATATATGACAGATGTACTACTGAAAGTCATTCACATGCTCCAGTGATGAGCATGGTTCAAAGCCTATCTGGAATAGACTTCCATCTTGCTAATAAATATTCAGAGACTTTATAGTCTTCAAGGACGTAATATTGAACATCTGACAGAAAATTCAGTGTAGATCCATAAGCATTTTTTATTACATTTTGATCAGAAGTAGATTTCCTAATGTTTTATAGCAAGCAGTGCCTTTGCCAGAAGACACAGAACTTTCTTGGGCAAAGTACTCAGTGGTTAACTTCAAGTCCAACAAAATAAAGAAAATACCAATTATGATTCAAGTGTAGTGTAATTTATTTTCTATTCAGTGAGGAAGAATTGATTTTCCCAGCAGTGTCGCTTACACTGTAATGATTATTGCACATAAGACAACTTAAGAAAATGATGGAAAAACAAATTAGATGGGCTGCAGATCATTGGCTTATCTTGACTGCTCACCTTGAAGAGAGAGTTAGGGAAACATAAGATGAAGTACTGGATATCTGGGTACTTGAAACCTCTGTTCTCCTTCCACCTCCTTGATATTCCATATTAAAATTTCGAAACAGAAATAAACATTTCCAGCAGGGATGAAACAGCACATCTTGCCAGTCTGAGGATGTCTGCTTAATTAAAAACAATGATAACTTGCTGTGACAGAAGATAATTAAAGGGGTATAAATTGTACAAGAACTTGGCTTGGCCTAATGCTCTCATTTTATATAAGCACCTAATTATGAGTCATATGAGAAAAAAGTTGCCATGACTCCTCGGTTTCTGCTAGCTGACACCTAGTACTGATGACCAAGTGCTAAAGCAATGGAATAAAAGACTGGGCCAATATCATGACACAGTCTAATGGAAATCAATAGGAATTCTTCCCCTGATTTTTCAGTAGGTATTGGATAGACCTTTTATTGCATGCAAAAGCCTGAATAATGGGAACAGAGGTTAACCAATCAGCGGCACAGTGATAATCTCTACATGCTGAGATGGAATTGTCCTGATCAGAGTTTGTAACAAAAAATGAATTGGCCTCATGTTCTTCTCTGGCGACATCCACAATCAGCCAATGTACCGTACATTAAGTGCTGCACATCTTATCTAGCTGATAGAATTTGCTGCAAGAGGCTTGGTTAACCATGTTTGGTTTAGCTTAAGGGCAAGCAAAAATGACAGACAGAATCAACCACCAAACCTGAAATGTCATTGTGAAGTTTCACATATACCCTTCCAGAATCATTACGTTTTTCCCATCAGAGTTATTTCAAAGATCTGCATCGTTACTTTATTCTAATTGCAGCTTCCTTGCAGGATCTCCTATCTTCTTGCTCTGTTTTACATGGCAAAAAGTCTCTCAGGTTTTAAAGGTGAGATGGCTTTGCAAAAAAAATGAGAGAATGCATGAATTTTGCACGAATTTGTTAAGAAAATGTGCCACTAATTTATACCCTTTGAGCTGTTGGGTTAGATGCAGTGCTTGATATGTCAGTCTTTTTGATTAGCCAACCACTTTTTTTAAAAAAAATGTAATGTCCACATCTATTCTTGCAAATAGATTGTTCAAAGAGGAGGTATGATAGCAGTCATTCTCTGTCACTTTCTCATATTAAGGAATTCTTTTGACAATGAGAAAATGAACATTTGTTCTGAGCTGACAGTTGTAAAGGATGTTTTTTTTCCAGGGCTTTGTTTGTAAGACTGTAGTGTTGCTTTTGGGAAAGGTTGCAGTTTGTGTAAGTGCTACTGTTATTACTGTTACTGAACACAGTACCAAGGGATCACATACTGAAGAGCAGATCACAGAATCACAGAACTGATTAGGTTGGAAAATATCTCTGAGATCTTGGAAGGGACCCTCCAAGATTATCGAGTCTAACCTTTGACAGAACCACCACGTCAACTAGACTGTGGTACTAAGTGCCATGTCCAGTCTTTTCTTAAACACCTCCAGGGACAGTGAATCCACCACCTCCCTAGGCAGTCCATTCCAACGTCTAATCACCCTTTCTGTGATGATGTCCAACCTGAACCTCTTCTGGCACAGCTTGAGGCTATGTCCTCTCGTCCTGTCACTGATTGCCTGAGAGAAGAGGTCAAATCACACCTGGCTACAACCTCCTTTCAGGTAGCTGTAGAGAGTGATAAGGTCTCCTCTGAGCCTCCTCTTCTCCAGGCTAAACAACCCTGACTCCCTCAGCCCCTCATCATAAGACCTACTCTCTAGACCCTCACCCAGCTCTGTTGGCCATCTCAGGACTCGCTCCAGCACCTCAATATCTTTCCTGTAGTGAGGGGCCCAGAACTGGACACAGCACTGGAGGTGTGGCCTCGCCAGTGCCGAGTACAAGGGGACAATCACTTCCCTAGTCCTGCTGGCCACACTATTGCTTATTCAAGTCACCTGGACACACTGCTGGCTCACATTCAGCCAGCTGTAAACCAGCACCCCCAGGTCCTTTCCCACTGGGGCTTTCCAGCCACTCTTCCCCCCAGCCTATAGCACTGCCTGGGGTTGTTGTGGTCAAAGTGTAAAACCTGGAATTTGGTCTTGTTGAACCTTATAGCACTGGCCTCAGTCCATTGATCCAGCCTGCCCACATCCCTATGCAGAGCCTTCCTACCCTCCAGCAGATCAACACTCCCACCCAACTTGGTTCTGTCCGCAAATTTAGTGGGGGTACACTTGATCCCCTCATCTAGTTCATCAATAAGGATATTGAACAGGACTGGGCCCAACAGCGATCCCTGGGGGACACCCCTAGTGACCAGCCACCCACTGGTACCATTCACCTCCACTCTCTGGGCCCAGTCATCCAGTCAGTTCTTAACCCAGCAAAGAGTGCAGCTCTCCAAGACATGGGCTGCCAGCTTTTCCAGGAGAATGCTGTGAGAGATGGAGTCAAAGGCTTTAATGAAGTCCAGGTAGACTGCATCCACAGCCTTTCCCCCTTTCCCTCATCCACTAGGTGGGTTACCTGGCCATAAAAGGAGATCAGGTTAATGAGACGGGACATACCATTCCTAAATCCATCCTGGCTGGGCCTGATTCCTTGGTTGGTCTGGATGTGCTCATACTGTGATCTCTAGTGATTGCACTCAAGATCGATTCCATAACCTTCCTGGACACTGAGGTTAGGCTGACAGGCCTAGTTGTTCCCCAGATACTTCTTCCAGCTCTTCTTGTGGATGGATGTCCTGTTAGCCAACCTGCACTCATCTGGGACCTCCCTGGTTAAGCAGAACTGACAATAAATGACACAGAGCAGCTTAGCAAGCTCTTCTGTCATCTCCCTCAGCACCCCAGGATGGATCCAATCTGGTGCCATGGACTTGTGAACCTCTAAGTGGCACAGTAGGTCACTACCTACCCCCTCCTGGACTATAGGAGGTCTATTCTGCTCTCCATCCCTGTCTACCAGCTCAGGGGCTGGTTGCCCTGAGGGTAACTGGTCTTACTATTGAAGACTGGGGCAAAGAAGGCAGTAAGCACCTCAGCCTTTTCCTCATTCTACATAACATGCAATGAAAGTATGGAAAGCCACAACTAACATACTTTCTGCCTCTGTGTATGCTTTTTGATTTTCCTGCCTCCTTCATTCAAGTGTAATCTTTCAAAACACACAGATGTTTTAGCTGATTATCGTTTATCTGGCAGAAGTAGCCTCTGATTTAGTGAGTATTGCTATTTCAGCACTGAGATAGCAGGGAATGATTAGTGATTGGTTTGACACTGGTTTTTTTCTGGAAAGTATTTTCCATCATCGCTTCTTCAATAAGATCAACAGGAGGGAACAACATTCAGATGACCATGCAAGCCAAGAATAGCTTGGAAGCATACTCTTAGGCAGGCTAGCAGAGGAAGAATGGGCATTAGCTTCTATTACAGCAGCTGCTGAAATACAGACACTGAGGTTGAAAAGACTTTCCAGTAGGGGGAACTCAAAGCCACGGAAACTCCTACACTGACGGTATACTTGGTGATGAAGGTGAAATTTAGACCTCCATATAATTCTGGGTTTTTCCTTCTTTGGACCATTTTAAGAAAAGCAATTGACATCATACTGAAGCTTAAGGCTTCTGGGGCTTGTGGGCTTGTAAGATTGAGAACAAACCTGAATTACTTGAGTTCAGACTAACAAAGCCCTGAGCACTGCTACACAACACAGGTTGAATCCCAAAGCTGTTGTTCATAAAAGCAGGATACTAGGATGTGGTGCTTCACAGAAATGTATAAACTCCTTTATACAATGAACATTGTAGAGGTGTATTCTAGCTGGCAAGTCAGGCACTGCTAATAAAAATAGCAGTCTGCCATCCAACCAACTCAGACGTTAACAAGCTTTCTGTGGAATGCAGAAAATCTTCAAGGAGATGCAAGCAGGAACTTCTGAAGCACTCCCTGCCTCATTCCCTACTTTAGCTGATAACCACTACTACGTGCATTCAGCTTGGAGGGCACTAAATAGATTAATCTATACCTAGAACCAAGGCTGCCCCTTGGCAGCCTGACACAGAGGGGGAAATAAAAATAAAGTCTTTGAAAGCCTTGAACAGAGACAGTCTCCTTGTTTCCGGTGCCGCTGGAGCCCCTCTTCCAGACAGTGTTCATGCTTCTGACAGACAAACAAAACGGCAAAGACCTTGCTGTCCCCACCAGACCAGGGCATCAGTACCTGCAAGGGCAAGCACTCTTCAATGGGAACTTTGTGGAGACTCGTGACTCCACATCCAGCCCATACAGTGCTCCTAAAAGCCCAGGATGGATGTGCTCCAACTTCTGGGGTAAAGTGTTCAAAAACCAACCTGATTTCTGGGTTGTGGGCCCATGCAGTGCCCTCAGCCACACTGATATAACACATCAATAACATAGAGTAATGAAGGAATTGAAAGTAATATGGTTTTCTATATGAATATTGTATATATATAAAAAATTCCTGTAGGTGCAACATTCATATATTTGCAAAAGGCTTTAGCTAAGGAGAAATATACAGATAATTAAACTCATAAAGGGTGAAAACCTCCCAATTAGTGCTCCATAAGCAGCCCTACTGACCATAACTGAGCCAACAGTTAGCCATAACTGAAATGCCCACAAAAATCTCCACCTCAGCTATCTTTAAATTACTGACTGTAACACTATTGTGAAATGCTGCTCTTCTAATGCAGTGACAGAGACTGAAACAAAAAAAGTACAGAAATGGAGAAAGTGGAAAAGGTGATGATGCAGAGGAACCAGGTCAATAAAAATGCATTTGAGAGAAAAAACCCTGAAACTATATGCATCACTTGAACATTAAAAAATAGTAGAGTTATGACTTTATATGCTGAGAAATAGCTATTAGACAGAAATACGAATGTGCAAGAGGTAATTTTTTTTAATTTGTTATTTGGAAAAAAGAAACACACTGCCATAGGAGTACAGTCTGGTGATGAAAAATGTCCTGAAGGGGCTAAGCCACTGATTTGTTACCTTGTACTCTTGGGAAATTGCTTGTCTCTTCCAACCCACAGCTTTGCTGTTTCTGTAATGGATAAAATTATGTTTATATACTTAACAGGAATGTTGTGAAGTCTGTTAGTATTTATAGGAAACTTCATGAGCCCTAAGAAAGTCTTATAATTTCCACGTGGTCTGTTTAAACAGTTAAAGTCTTCCCTAATAATTTTACATAAATTTAAGCAGTTGTTTACCTATTTCATTTGTGCTTTCAACATCCACTTTATTTTTCCCCACAGTGGTTTTCTGTCTACCACGATAGCACAAAGTCCTGAATCTGCAAATACGTGCAGATGGGCAGTTTCACACCTGCGATTTGTCCCACTGGGAGGCAGTGGAGCTGTGTGGGCAAGCAATTAGGATGTGTACGGATGCCAGAGGAATCAAACCCTGGATTTTCTTGCAGGGTATTCCCTCACAGGGGCTAATGCTGATTTCAAAGGACTGAAGAATGAGGTCTGGGCTTCATCTGCCATGGCAACAATATACTGCAGATAGGAAATTACAGCTCATGGGATTCGGATACAGTGAGTATTTCCCCCAACCAGTAATTCCACCTAGAGAGAGTTGTTCTGCCAGGGCATTTCTGGGTTTGCTGTCATTTTCTGACACAGTTTGTACTTCTTTTATGACTCTCCGCTTGCCAAAACAAGAAAAGCAAAAAATTTCCACATAAGCCAAGGAAAACCTTGGGGACAAGACAAGATTTTTAGCATCAACACGCTGTCTTTCCAGAGCATGTGGGGTTTGTAGCCTCTCTTCTTATACCTTGCTTGTTCAGAAATTTATGTGTGTGTATAAATATTCTTGCTGGGAGACTGGACTCCAAGGAAAGACTCTTCAGAATTGATTGTTTCCCAGAAGTTATCAAGAAGGAAAAAATGGACTTGGCTGATGTGTGCTCCTTTTTTTAAAACCTATGGAGAGACTGGATCTGCCAGAGCAAGCAGCACAGGTGGTGCTTCCACTGCTGGAGACAGACGTGCTTTCCTACCTTGGTGAGTGTCTGTGGCTCTCACAGGCATGAGTGCTTCTCATTGCTCACTTACAAAGGGTCTGTCCTCAAAAATGCCTGTTGGGCTACTAAAGGCAATAGACTAATATATTTATATCATGTGTTGGTACAAGTGAAGAAAGACATTCAGAAGGTAAGTACTGAATTCCAAACCTCTCAAAGTCAAGGGTAGGCAGGGGTGTTACACCAGGGATCATTTCTAAGCACAAGGTGTTGAAGAGAATGTAAACCATTGAAAGGCTTTCAGAAGGTGTGTAAAGAATACCATTATAATTCTTAGTCTGCCTATGTGACAATCCTTTTCAGTGAAGAAAACCAACCTCAAATAACTATATATCACTTCTTTCCATCCCATGCTCCTGGTTTTAGTAAAAAAAGCACAGGCAGACAGTCCTTCCTTCCATTGTTACTCTCTTCCACCTAAGCCTGGGCCACCTTAGCAGTTGCAGCTATATATATGTGCTACTGTTTTCCAATGTCATATTCTTTGCCTGGAGCCAGACTCATGGAGGAAGAAGTTAAACACAGACACCCTGTGGACGTTCACAGGTGTGTGCACACATGCTGTTCTCTTCACTTCTTGGGCTAGGATCTTGTTTTGGGGTAAGGGTGAGGGAAGATAGCTTTGTGAATATCCCACTGCATCCTAAAATTTTATGATTAGAACATAAATACAGTACACCAGAAACTCTCCTGAGAAAACAAGCGCCACTTTCTTTTCCAGCCTTCACACCGTCAATCCAGTTCTTCATTGCATGCTACTATTTCAAATTAAAATTATCTGCTGACCTTCATTTGAATGTATATTCCCTCTTTGCTCTGCTCTCAAACAAAAGATGAATCAAACATTGAAAACTTGGAAGTTTTCCCCACTGCATGCTTATGCACATAGTGTTTTTAGGAAACCACTGAAGATTCACAGATTTCTGACAAACAAATGTTTGCTAATTAATTCCAATTAACTGACTGCATTTGGACAAGGATTCATATCAGAAAGTACATCCTCATGTATGTAGATATGGGGAAACTTTATGTCAATAGGACCTTTACCGGAATAATGCTACATGGAAGTTCACAAAACAGGATTTCCAGGCAAATATGCTAAAATGCTGACTAGTAAACTCATTCTTGAGTAGATAAGAGAGCAGACAGAGGTGAAAGCTTCATCCTGCAGCTCACCTAGCAGGTATATATTTAAAATTGAGGCTGTCCTGTCCGTACCACACTCTAAATACGTTACATTTAAGGATACAGCATTATTCAGCTAGTCCAGGCAAAGACAGAGGCTCAGCAAGCTCAATATACTCATGAAAAACAAAGACTCATTCAACTGAGTTGGGTTAGAGGCTGTTTTCATTCCACTCAGACATGTATTTCTCTCTGTATATAATAACAGTCTGTAAATTCTCCTCTAGCTAACAAGGAGCAAATGCATCTGAGTGGCTTGATAAGGTAGTGGGAGATAAGAACCATCCATACCTTCCAGGCTGAGCTGAAACACCTAAGGATAGTTGGAGGAAAACACTGAGCAAAAGTAAACAAATCACAAGATTTCCTGACTCTAGACCCTCAAAAGCTAAGAAACTGCATCTGAGAAAAAGGTAGAAATTTGGCTCCGTATTATAGTTTGTGGAAGAAGACAATTAGAAGAAATAATTTTCTGTGCTCTTATGTGAAATCCAGGCTTGACTCTGACCTATTATTTGAAATAAGCTTCATTTTAATGACTTAAATTTCACTGCTAATAAGAGCAGTCCAATCAAACGACAGGCAAAGTGTGTGAAATAATTTACAGGTTTTGTCTGAAAAGGTCAAGGTCTTAAACAAAGAAAAGTGACTTTTCCTACCAAAGTGCTTACCCCTCACTGTGTAAAACTAATAGACTGCTATGAAAAATAATGCCTGTCTTTTGTGCCCAAAGTGTCTTGTTTACCAAACACACACACACACACACACACACACACACACACACAGTCGTTACCAATCAGCTGCTAAGATGAACAACACGTGGCTGACAGAGGTCCCCATTGCCAGACAGTGAAAATGAACCAAGTTCTTTCCACTGAAGTTAATGAAGCTATGACAATTTAAATTAACTGTGAACCTATCCCAATTATCTTTTAACTTGCCCACAAGAACTTGGGAAAGTTAAGCAGAACTAACTAAAATGCCATCAAGACAGAAGAGAGTGAGGCATGAACACTGCATGGATTTCTTTCGCTCCTCAGTTGGATGTCTAACAGGTTTGTTTATTTTTCTTTGGCAAATAATTCTGTTTGGCTTTGCAGGACCCCCTCCTGCATACAAACTGCTGTCCCCTTCAGGATGTATATTCACTTTAGCATCTCTCCTCTGTGTAACTCTTTTCCCGGTTTTTGCGGTATTTCTCATCCACTCTCTTCTTTCACTCTTGTTAAACTTTCACATAAGCAGTATTTTCAATGACATGTCAGCCCAGTGAGACCACTTTGGCATCTGCAAAGGAAACCCTGGAGCTGCACAGCAGACTTTCTCCTGCTGGCTTATCAGGTTTAACATTTTGTGGTTGATACTCTTCCAGAGGAACGTGATTTGGAGCTTTTCAAGATACCTCCCACTGGAGATCTCCAGAAATCACCTCAGAAATGTTTCTGGGATTATCAAGTATTTGAGAAGCTTTTTAAAAATGTTATTTTTTTTAAAGTGGCATGGCCTGGAATATTGAAGGAGATAATAAGCTTTATTCTTCAGGACTGCAATTCTGATATGAATCCATTAAGGGCCTGATCCAGAAACTGATTAATTCAAATTTCCAAGCTGCCATTTATAAACCTGAGTGAGAAGCTGAAAGCGTATTGCATGGACAAATGCAGATACAGGGATAACAGATGAGCTGTCCTGGCTTGATGGCTCTTACACTACAGGAGCTTGTACCCTGCTGGGCCAGAGCATGAGGAATACACACACACATCCCTCTCTGCACGAATACCCTGAGCTCCCTATTTAAGGGATGGGAAGGAAACTCAGTGAAGCTGAGGCAGACACACATAAGCACTTTAGTGTCATTCAAACTCATAAAAGCACCCTTCAAAACTTTTCCCTAGAGCTCTGTCTATGCTCTGCTCTCCCAGCTATCCATAATCATCTTTGAGTATCAATAGGATTTCCTGTACCAGTATCCCTACATGGAATGACAGATGAATTTAATACATTTTAATATTAGACAAGAAAAGGCAACAAAGTCTGAAATACAGTGTTTGAGTTCTGTGGAGTGAAAACTGATGAGTTGTGAGAAACTGCTGTAAGGGGAGTAAATAAAGATAGGAAATCATCCATAGTGTTGAAGTGTTTAGCCTGACATGCCATTCAGAGCAAAGGAAATTAACTGCTGCATGACACCAGTGAATTCATGAGTCCTCAAATCTGCTTTGTGATGCATGTTGTTGTTGGAAAAGTAAAAGATAGACCTCCATCCTACTTTGTAACGTGCTCTAGGCTTACTAACTTCTCAATTTGGACCACATTTTCATTTAAAACTACTTATTTCAGATCTTGCCGGGGCTTTTCTTTCCTGCTGTGCCTCTACACTAAACCTTCGTATTAACAAGCTCGCATCTCATGAATAACATTACTGTCAAGCTCTCCTAGGTTTTAGCTATATCCATGACTTGAATGGGGAGACATCCAAATGAAGACACCATATTTGAGACAAGAAAATGTAACACCTACAAATGATCAGTTTAATCTTCCAAACACTTTAGAAAAATATTGATTATTATCTCATTCAACAAGCATGTTTTGATTCTTTGTAGGAACTGAAGCAGATCAAAGCAAAAATATCTAACAGAGAGTCTTTGTTTCAGGACATGGAGATGACCAGTCCAGGAACCCATTCTATCTGGTATCAGATGTGTTGGGATGTGCTACAGGCTGGTTTGCATGTGTGTGTGTGTGTATGTGTGTGTGTTTGTGAGAGACAGAAAGACCTGGAAAAGCCAGGGATTATACACTGGGAGAATCTCTCTGCAGCTGGACCCGGTGAAGGGCATCAACTTGGTACTCTCTCAATGCAGCATAAAAACAAAATCAAGTCTTGGCTTTCACTGTTTCCCTGCAAAGAGCTCAGTGATTTAACAAGTATGTCTTGCCATTAAATTTTAAGTGAATGCGTTTTCATTTCAAAGATACATTATATGTATATGCAGACATCTATACATCTTCAGACTTGAACATACATGCATCAAGCTGCAGACCATACTAGTAAGGTGACAGTCATGTGTATGTATTTATTTATAGCACCATGAGTAAGCCAGCAAAGTACTGCACTGCAAAGCAGCTCCTATTGTGTGCAGCATACCTCCTCATGTTCAAAAGCTCCTGAAGCTTTAGGAACTGAATGTTTCTATAAAGATATATATTTCGTCATTTATACTAGGTGAGGATCTGTCCTGCAGAGTTTATTATCCTTTTGTGTAATTTTCTTCCTTTTCTTCTTTTTCTCTTTTATGATCTGCTTATTTCTTTTTATCCTCCCAATTAGAATGTCAGAGTCCAGAGTAAGTGTTGGATCACTCCACCGATATACAGACAGCAATTGTACAGCACCTCTATAGCTTTCTGTTTCAAAGTATGAATTGATCATAAATTCAGGGCGAGAAGAATGTAACCCTACGAGATGCAAAATTGGTTTGAATTAAAAACGAATAAAATTAAAAAAGGCTTTAGCTAGCATGTAGTATGTTCTCCATATGCTCTGCTGTGAAAATATTCTCATCCCATTCTGAAAATATGTGGATTTATTGATGAACTCTATGATTAACCTCCATAACACAGGGAATTCAAAGTTTCATGGGTCTTCATTTCCTTAGCTTACTTTATCCTCTCTGCACCCTGTCTTTCTTAGGTTAAGTTCAGTCTGCCCATATAAACACCTGAGCAAAACCGTAGTTGTTCGCAGGTTTCAGTGTAATTTCAACTTTAAGTGTGAAAGAATAAAAAATTTCCTAATTGCAGCTGTCAGTGACAGTGCTGCAGGTATTGTTCACATAATTTGCAGCTTCTGTCGCTGGGAAGCGCATCTGACTCACCCCGTACATAACACAGAACTTGCTATTTCAAGGCAGCCAATGTTTTAGTGCTCAGACATCTACTCAACCTTGACTTGATAATCTAAAATAAATATCCTTGAGCAATTGTACAAAAACACCTATGCAGCAAGCAAGTAAAAACCCCGCTGTTTATAGTTTGCAGATGCTTGGGAGCAAACACTCTATATAATACACTTCTAAACTGCTCTGACAATGGCTAAACTGCCTCAAAGAACCATAGAATCATGGAATAATTAAGGCTGGAAAAGAACTCTGAGATCCCTGAGTCCAAAGATTAATCCAGCACCATCATGTTCACCACTAAATTATGTCCCCAAGTGCCACATCCACATGTCTTTTGAACACTTATAGGGATGGTGATTCCATCACTTCCCTGGGCAGCGTATTCCAGTGCTTGACCACCCTTTCAGTTAAGATATTTTTCCTAATATTCAGTCCAAAATACTCCTGGCACAACTTGAGGTCATTTCCTCTTATCCTGTTATTTGATGATACTCAAAGATTTCTGCTGAAAGTAGTTTGTTAAATCTTAAGAAGGATCCCTTCTGAGAATAAGTTTTTTGTTTGCACTACAATCTCAAAGCAAAACCTCTAATAACTAAAATGAAATCTTAGTGAATACTGATGACGGATTACAAAGCTTGACATTACATTTTAAAACTGGTATAAATCTTCAAGGAGCAAACTGCCTTCAGTTACTACTGAATCATCCCTCCCCTCTTCCCCAGAGGCAATTAACAGTTAGTACTTTGACACAGAGGAACATACATTTCCCACCTGAACTTTTGGCCTCTGGTTTCTAATGGATTGACTCCAATTCTCTTAGGTATTTTGGTATCTGTAAGAAACCCCCAAAAAATTCTTCTATCCAGCCAAAGATAGAACAAAAGCAAAACAGCTAATAACCACAGACTCCTCTGCAAACATTCAGAGCACACCAGCTGCAGAGTGCTTGCAAAAAGCAATGTACAAACTAAGCTGTAACTATCCCCTCATGAGATTTTGGCCTGTAAGTGAAAAAGTAGATGCAGCAGCAAGAAGAGTAATGAAACCCTATGGATTCTGATTCCTGCTCTGTTTCCACATAGTAAATACAAAACAAAATCACTCACTGTAAGAGGCTACCAGCCTTCCCCTTTGCAATAACTTTGCTAAGGGAGATGCTAATCCAACCAGGAGGAAAACCCTGTCTCATGTACCACGCTGCAGAGCTCATGTTCACTGTTGTGAACTATAGCTGTGGAGTGCAGAGCTCTCACTGATGGGAGAAAGAAACACATCACAGCAGCACATGACAGTGACCAACCCTCAAACACTAAAAGATAATAATAACAATTAAAAAATCAGCAATGGTAAAGAGATAATGGTTAGTGAGGGCCATATTTTTGTCTTTATCCTGAGATTTCCTAGCAAGTGACAGAGCTGGCTGCCACATGCCAGTGTCCCTACTTCAGAAACAGCTGTAGTGAAATAGAAACACAGAGCAACAAGTGAGGCTTATCAGGCTCCTGTTCTCAGTCCAAAGTATTCACCAGCATGTTATTCAACATTTTAAAGGCACTAGGGAAGAACTCTAGCATAACTTAGGAAAGCTATCAAGGCCACGTAAGGGAAGGTGAGGAGCTTTTAGTGTACTGAAGAAACCCCTCTCCTTTACATCAAACAAAAACAGACTGCATTCAGCACTTCCACAATGATCTCTTAAGTGAAAAAAGTACCTTGCAGGAGATCTACATACCAAGAAATCACTGCTTGTGCCCTGTACAGGGTTCTTAGACACTGTGGCCTTCTGTGCTCAATTTGCTACACTGATTTTAAAACCCTTTTCAGTCATTGAGACTTTTTGAAGAAACATAAAGCAAGCCTTTTCTGTTACCAAGAGTGCACCTTCACCGTCATCTGAAGCAGTAAAACCTATTTTAGTCACTTGAATCACCCCACTGGGCACTCAACAGAGAGATGCAGAGGAAAACGCTTTTCTAGAGTTCCACTTTGATCCTGAAGGAAAAATCTGACATTTATCTGTCACTTAGCTATTCAGGTAACGTATCTGAACGTATTACTAATTCTAAGGTTTGGTATATTCAAAGCAACTCTAGGCAGTTTTCAGATTTTTAAGCCATGCTGAAATCAGTCCTAGGGGTATACTGATTGAATGGGATCAGAATTGCTTCCTGAGGAACCAAAAGCTGGTTTATTTTGTGAGAGAGAAAGTGAGAAGAGAGCCAAGTTGAGAGATTCTAACTCCAATATTTGCACAGCACTGCCAGAAGAAAGTATTTGTTTCCTGTTTTCAGTCACAGTAATGTCTGCCTGTTTCAGAGAATACATACTTATGCTGAAGAACCCACAAATTAGCATCCTCAACAAACCCTTGAGAAGTTAACAAGGAGAGAACAAACCCCATTTTGCTAACAGGTGCTTTTCAGTGATACTCTACTTCTTCACAGAAATAATTAAAAAAATGCTTTTGCTTAATCCCTAGAAGGCAGACCTTAACTGCGTAATCTAAAGAAACAATCAAAGCAAAATTAAACAAAATTAGCAGTATATGCCTGGAGCACAGTTCACTCGGGATTTAGATGACCTGTATCACAGATGGATTATTTTTCCCTCTAGTTGTGAGAATGATTTAAACTTTTACTGACCTTTTGTGGTTAACTCAGACATTTCTCTCAAGTTTTCACTGCAGTCTGCTTACTCAATGAGCATAATGACTCCTTCTGTACAAAACAAAACTTCTGCCCTAGGAAAACTGTGGCATAGTAACTGTGTGTAAAATTGGGACAGGGGTATATTTTTCCAACTAGTGACATATCATTCTTCATTGTATCCTCCCTCCAAACTTGCTACTCGACATTAATCAAAGGCTTTATCCAGGACTATCCTTTTGTTTTTGCTTTAGGTCATAACGATGTAAGACAGCTGTGGGCGTAGGTAAGGGGCGATATAATTTGTTTAAAAAAAATTAAAATGAAAACAGTCGCTTGCACTGTTACATATTTGCCTTTCTGTAAACGCGTTTGCTCGCCTGTGCTACTTACACAGAAAACAGCTGCCATACACTATTGCTCACACTACTTTATGGAAAACAAAGAGCAACTTTAAGATAGATAAAACCCATTCTCGAGTAACTCAGTATAGTATCTTCACACTGTTCACTCCCTCCAACTGCAATCGTGCTGCTCCTGATGGAGGAGGATTGCTCTCTGTTCATCAGAATCCTTTCTGCAATGCCTTTGTGATTTCAAAAAGAAAACATTAAGTTTCTTCTTGGTAAATGAGCACAAACCTTCAGAAACCTCCTGCAGTACAAACACAAGCGCTCATCATCAAGTTGTTTAGGGCAGACAAGTTGCACTACACATTCTGACAACACTAAAGCAAGCTGTAAAGAAAGCTTAGACTTTATGCTTCAAATTAGTGTCACAGCACCAAGGAAGTTTGTTCAAAATTTGGTCTGCACTTCGCATTATAACATGCTATATTGTTTCTTAACAGAGTTCTTAAAATGAGCACGATCAGAGAAATGGAGAGAAGCTTCAAGATGTAATTAACTGAGCGTTGAAGGAAGGGTTTTGCTTTGCAAACATCCAGCATTAAGTCTTCCAAGATACTCCCTATAAACCTGACCTTTGGCTTGCTAAGCAGCAGTTTGTTTTGTGAGCCAGCAACAAGGCTGCTGCTGAGAACCATCCCCTTTCCCTACTTACAGTTCAGTGATGTTGGTAGGAATGTCCCGGGGAACATGGACCACCTTGCTTTCCTCACAAATGAAGACCCTTCCCATGCAGTGACAGGCGTGGTGCTGGCATCCCAAGCAGCCCGCCAGGAAAAACAGCAAACAGGCAAGGACTGAAGACATCTCTGCCTTCGCATCTGTGCCCGTCTCCTTCATATCAAAGGGAGGAACGTAGAGACCTCCCAGACCAACTCCCTGGATAGAAGATCCGCCTCAAAAGCTGGGACAAACCATGTGGCTTTTGGGGGATGAATCCTCAGCAAGTTTCACTTCATGACCCCAGACTCTTTGTGCCCTTAGAGTAGGAATAGAGATGAGCAATGCTGATTTTCCATGACACAAGTATTTTATATTTAAAGTAGTGTTGAAATCATGGGGCCCAGTTGTATTAACCAGGGCTCTTTTAATGCAGTGGATATCTGCCCTGGGAAAAGGTCCTTCCTCCTCAGCCACATGTATTTTTTGGTAAGGACAAAAGGGACAACAAAGCATTTTTACTTTATACAGCCCAGACCCTTTTGTCCCTGAAGGAGAAACACTCTATTTATTGCAGTATTTATACTCCCCTTCATGGATCCAAGAGCCCCTGTTTTTGTATTCCTACTAAGCAAACGACGTGTGTTATTTTTTACATGGCATATAATCTATTTCATAGATTAAAAACTCTACAATCCTCAAACCAGAGCTAAATAACATGCCTTTTTTTTCAGCTGTGATTATTCTTTATGCACTTGCTGATTCATCTCCTTTTTTCTTTGGTACCTTTATAGGAACCCCAGCAGAAGAAGATGTCACAATCCCAATAATCTCTGTGGACTGGCAAACTAATTTCATCATCTGGAAAAGAAATCCCAGAAATATGCCAAATGACTATTTGTAACACAACAGGAGAAAAACAGCTTGAAGAATGTCATCAGAAGGCCTGCATGTTGAATTCTAAGGACTCTTTGAGTCCTTATTTGTTATGTTTACTATTTGACTGAGCTAAAATATCTTGTTACAAATATTAATCCTTGAGAAAGGGACCTTGTGAACTCTTTGCTGTCGCTGAGTCATGCTGCACCAGGCTATTGTCTGGAACCAGGGTTACTCTACAAGATACCTGAAGAGAGCATTTTGACAGAAAAGTGGGGGTTTGTTTATTTGTTTGGTTTCATGGTTTGGTTTGTTTGTTTTTCTTTTAAACTGTAAATAGCTGTTTCAGATACACAGCTCTTATAAATCGTATGCATTTTAAATAAGTGAGGGAGCCACAGGTGATTCTCCTGAGCTTGACTCACATTTCTTAATCTTGTTAAAATCTGCTGTTAACTTGTTTTTCTTTTTCTTTTTTTTTTTTCTTTTAATGGCTGGTTTTGTTTTCTTCTTCCATAATCAAAAAGCATAAACACATGTAATGAGACAGAAGACATCACCTTTTCTCTGAAGCGTGCTGACCAAAAGGTTCCATCCTTCTCACCTTTAAAATAAACCTCATAATGTAGATGTTTCTGAAGGGAGCTAATTAAGATTTTAAAAGGAATTAAAGTAATTCTTCAAGTTACCTTAAAAGCTATCCCAATTTTACCAAACATCACTAAATATTTGTTATTTTCCCCCCAGCCATTTAAAGTTACTCAAGATGAGAAGAGCAATATTCAAAAAAAAAAAGGTAAGAAAAAATCATGACAATCTCTTTTTAACAATGGTAAGTTTATAATGAATTGTAATAGTATTCCTTTAATTGTCTGTGTAAAACACAGTCCATTTTGCTAATGACAGTGACTGCCAAAAAAAAAGAATTTCTAAAACATTAGTGACTTTTTTTTCTCATATCTCTCTATGCCCTTTCCTTTGAAAGATTTTAAACCTACAAGATCTTCTGAAATAAGTAAATTCTTGGTTGCCTTCATACTCAAAATGATATAAAATGCAGAATTGTACCCTATGATCAAACAAATTCCCATTTAGTAAAATTTTGCTGTAGCCCATAGCAAGTTGGAACACTTCAGGATTTAAACAAATGCCAGGAAGACAATTAATTTGAGGCTTTTGGGGTTTTGTCTTTTCAACAGAAGTCTCTAGCTTCTACAGTTGAGTCTAAAAGCAGACTGGAATTCCCCCCGCCGCCCCCCAAAATACAAAAGGTGAAGCTTGAGAAACGTACAAGAATATTTAATTACAGAGGAATTTAAGCCATATCTCTTCATCCTGAAATACATCCATATAAATGGTCATGTTATACTGATGAAATGGATAGTAATATTTATGACATAGTTTAAAAAGTGGTAACATTCTCTGAATGTCAAAATAGTTTTCACTGATATGAAGACATTGCAATTTGATTAACTCTGGGTTTTATATATCAAACCACAAAATTTGTTTCAGATGATAGTAATAATTCTTCCATATGCAAAAGTAAGGAGATCAAAAAATACCACTGGGGCTACAAGATGTCTTTGCAATTATTAGTGACTTCCAAAACTATAACAAGTATACTTTAATTTAATAAAACTAGTAAAACATAGATGTTCTAAAATATCAGGTCAGGTTCAGTAGCAAATCACGAGTTTAATGAAAAAAAATTCAATCCTTCCCATTTTTGATTGGAGAGGCCATTTTATCAGTACAGTACATATTGCTTCATTTTCATTTACAACAGTTAAGAATGAGATGACAATTATTAAGTCATAAAAAACTCCCTCTCAGACCAGAAGTTTGTCTTTTAATACTGTGGAGATAAGTCTTTGAAGGAAATATGTAGTTATCATTACATTCAATAAAACCAGACTAGTATGCTAAACAGAACTGACATTTCATTCATACTAGAGCAAGCACTAATTCAACACCACACTAAAACTATCTGAGAATAAATGAAGATTCAGAAGGTTGTCTGAGTTGTTTTATACATATGATCTAAGGTCTTAAAGAACAGTCTCTGGTGTCTATTAATGTTTTGACCTGTGAATGTCTCTCCTAATTTCTTTACACTACTATCAAATGGCACACAGTTACATCATTACAGTCCCCTGGATGGATTAATCAGATGATGATTCTCTCACTACCAGTTCAGGAGCACACAGTTGTGTCCTCTCGGGAAGAACATCCATGTAAAAGAGGGGGAAAAAACCCACTTCCTGGTCTGTTTCTGGGGAGGTTACACTCACAAGTCCTTCTTGAGTGCCATGATTGCAGCTACAACCATGCCTGAAAACCCAAAGGACCTGTTGCAGATGATCCATGACAGTCAGTTAAAGCTAGTCCTAAATATGCCCCACATCTTTGTGCCATCACAGGGTTTCATACTTCCTCATTAGCTTCTTGAAAGCAATGCAGGTGGCAGACTCATACCTGCCCCAGCTACATGCGCTGACACCTTCAGAGCATCATGTGCTGGGAGCAAGGACCTATCTCATGGAGACGGCTGGGATGCACTGTCTTTGAGATTCTTACTGTTGAACGTGTAAATGCAGAGATGATGGTGCTTTCAGATATTTACAAGATATTTGCATCCATTTGCAGAAGAACTGTGCTCCAGCTGGCAAATTGGTCTTGAGAGTGTAAACTGTTTTCCTGAGTAAGAAAACAGAAATTTGCCCAAATTGAAGTACTGTAGCAACAGACATGCAATTAAGTGAATTATGACAGATATTCAATGATGACATTACAGATTATGAAATTAGATGGCATCTGGGACAGACAATTAATTCAAGGTTATATAGTCACCAAGGAATCTTTTTTTAAGACAGTGGTAATAGAGTCTGGTTGATAGGACTGGCCTCTAACATCAACATTGGACTCTAAAATTAGCTTTGGTCTAATTCTGTGAGCACTGAGCCAGAGGAATAAAAGGGTTCTACAAACCCCATGCTCTGCCCAAGCAGCAGTGCCTGTCACCCAGGCCCCTCTGTCACCCAGATTAGTGAGGTTACAGTGGAAATTAAAATGACCCATCCCTCCTCTCTCTCTCTCTCGCCCTCAATAAACCTGCTCCAAATACAACTCTAAGTCCTTCCACTACAGTGCAGACGGGGTCAGCTCAGCATCTAAATCCAGCTGTTGGAGGTGTGCGAACGGCTCTTCTTCTTAAGGCAGGAAGCTCACCAGGTGCTGGAGTGCATCAACCTACAGGCAAACAAGTTCACAGCAGTGTCTGCTTTTGTTTCTGTCTTTTGAAACACAACATGACAGCTAATTAAGTAAATACTGTTTCCACTGATGTTTCCCAGTCTTAGGATAGTGTTTAATTACCAAATACCACTTTAACACTGGTTTTGCTTAACAATAAGCATTCTCTAAAAATGTGTAGGCAAATAAATCACTTGTATGAACAAATCACATAAAAACCACATCCAAAAAAAGTTCATCTGTCAGAGTGGAGATTTCTTGCTCTTTTGATGATTTCCATCACATAGTTTCTCTCTATACTTTACAGGCAGCAGTAGCACCTATTATCCTGACTACCATGCAATGAGCAGAAAAAGATGTTTTTTATTTAGGAAAGCTTGCAGTGTGAGATGGAACAGATAGACACCTAAGAAGAAACTAGAGGAAATTACTAAAAGGGACTTCAACACATCATTGATTTACCTTTTATGAATGAACGACATGGGTTTTAAAACAGCAGATCACTGAGGCCAACAGACCGTTGACCTGATAAAAATATAATGTTTTAGGCTCTTTCCAGAATTAGCCTTTCTGAACAGAATATTTTTAGCTTCCTCTTTTTCCACGTATGAAGATTATTTTTAAATACATTTGAATGGACAGACTTTATCTTTGCCCTCAGTGTAGAGAATATAAAACGATAAAGTAGCCTAATAAAAGCAGTAGCTTCTTGCTCTCTCGTTTTTTTTAGCCATCTGCTCATATGCAACCTTAACTGCAAAAAAAGAGTGAAACTGAGACAGTAAATTTGCCACCAGAGGGAGTGCATTGACTCGGGAAGACAACACACACTAGTGTAAGGAGAGGATTAGAAGTTTTGTGGAATTATGCTCACACAGATTTCCTGTGACTGCCTGACTCTTGACTTCAAAACTTGGCTGTGATTAGTTGTCCCCTTATTAAATCGCACCTCTGCAGACTTCGGAGCAGCAATAATCGACTACACTGTGTCTCTTGCTTCGCTCCTCTTATACACCTCCCCCTCCTTAAAAGCGAGTTAGAAACTGCTGTAAATGGTCCTGCCTGTCTGTTTAGCACAGGAAGGACACTGCCCAGCAGAGAAGGGTCTTGGACACTTCTAATGCTTCTGCTGACATTTCTCAGCAATGAGCATGTGCTTGTGCAGGGGAATTTTGACTTTCTTTATTTCACTCTGCCCCAATACTTCCATGGCTTTGATGGCTGACAAACTCCCACTCAGCCCTTTATCTATATGATTTTTCTGAGGCAATCTGAGGATATATCACCTCATGTATTTTCAGACCACAGGAGACATATGCAAGAGACAACAGTGAAATCAGAGAATAATCTTTGCCACTCCATCTAGTGCTGCTCCTCGGGTTCAGGTCTGTTCATCCCCAGTTGATAATAAAAGACGCAGCCCATCTGCTAGGTTTCTATCACATGTCTGTAGAAGCACAGTTATAGAAGTACTTTTTCTTTCCACTGTCCATGAGTGGGTTTGACTAGACCAAAATAATGCACAAGAGACACCAAAGCCTGCCTAGAATCGCACTTTGCATCATATATTCTTCCCTGCCACCTTTCCCAGTCAGAAAAGGGTATCTGAAGGTCAGAGATGTGAGGCAGGAGAAACCTTGCCTAACTGCAATGTCAAGGAGACCTGCCTACAGACATCAATAACCATACACTGTTCACATTGGCAGCAGTTGAACCTCATGAAATCCAACAGGGACAAATGCAAAGACCCAAACCTGTGGAGGACAAACTCCTCGCAGCGAGGCAGAGTGGGCTTTGCCTGCTCAGGGAGCAGATCTGCCAGTAAATAGAGAGAAGTGATTATTCCCCATTATTCAGGGCTTGTTAGACCACATTGGCAGCACTGCGTCCATTCTGTGATGCTCAGTGGAAGAAAGACATCATTTAATGGAGGGAGTTCAGGGTAGGCCACCAAGATGGTCAGGGCAGGAGCACTTTGTGAGCTGAAGCTGAAAGACCAGGGTTTGTTCAGCCCAGGGAAGGGATGGCCTGTGGGGACCTAACAGTAGCCCCTGGTACCTATGAAGTGAGGGCCTGTGGACTCAGAAAAGCAGTCCCCAGCACCAGAGGGATGGTGATTAAGAAGTGGACCAGGCTTATTTCAAAGTGTAGGGTGGGAGAAAAAAAAATTAAAAGACACAAGTTGAAACAAGCGACATTCAGGCTGGTTACAAGGAGATAATTTTTCACCTTAAGGACAGTCAAGCAGTGGCATAGACTTCTAGACAGGTCATGGAGGTTTATGGGACCAATGTGAGGTCAAACTGGATTGTTCAGGGACTTATTTGGTCTGATTGCTTTTGAGCATGGTTAAAATATACTACTCAGCTATTAGTCTTTAATCCATAAATAAAGGAAAAATGTTCATCAGCATGAAAAAAATAGGCTGGCAATGCCTCCTGTCCACCATTTCAAAGTTCGTGAGCCTGCCATTCAGGAAGCTATGCAGTTTAGCAACAAACCTGAACTTCTTACTCATTGACATTCAAGAGGCTATTAATTCATTCAAGTACAATTTATTATGACATAAAATGAATTAAAGAAACTTTAATGATGCCTCCACAACATGCCATAATTATCATCTCATATTAAAGAAAGAGAGCTGCCTGGCAGAGCATACGTGAGGAATTTCAAGGGATGAAATACTGAGATTTCTGTAAAGAGAAAACTTGCTTAATTCTTCTAGTACTTACAATCAGCCCATAGACAGTGCTAACCCGTTGTTTGGCCAGAGCAATTAAGTTTGCTGAAATTCACTCAGGTTGGATGAGAATTTCCAGCATCGAAATACATTAAAGAGGTCTGAAATGGAAATGCCTTTACAGCATACCATAGGTCACTAAACACTATCAAGATACTCTGCAATGTGTAAAACTGTATCTTTTCTTGGCCTCATACAGCTTAGGAGAAACCATCTCTGCATGAGAAAAGGAAGAACTCAGCCATGATTGATACATGAAAGACACTAAATATCCTTCTGGGAAATTAATTTCATTCTGACACTTAAAAAAAAATAAAGGTAAGAATGACAAATTAACATTTGTTAAGATCTCTAAAGAAGATGCAAGTAACTAACTAATCCCTGTAGCAGATTGAAGAAAAAAAGGAGAAAAGAAAAAAAGAAGCATTGTGCAATTAGTGTGGGTTATTAATATTGACAGAGGAAGGCTAAAAAAAGTGGCTCGTTTACTTTGCAAGAGTTACAGTGTGTTGTATATTTCTTACCTTCATGACAGGTAGGCTAAATAAGCTGCCTGAGGTGACAATTAGGAGCCCAAGAGTCACCGAGTCTTTTTTTAGCACTGTACAGTGAGAATGAATATTGCACATTCATTTTAAAGCGTCCCTGAAAGGGCATTTGAGGTTTTGCCTACTTTTACTGAAGCTTTTACAGCAAAGTAAAAAAAATATTTTATTTCATTCAGTGACTGATATGGAGCTACATTAAAACATAAATACTGTTCCAATCTCCAGCAGTCATTTTCCTCTTCCACTCTTCCCTGCGCTTCCTGCTGGGACTCCTCAGCTGCTGCTGAACAGCACTGTTTTCCACAAACAGATCCACTGCAGTTAATAGGATTATTTATGGAACAAGGTTCTGCCAAACATGCCTAAAAAATTCAGGATCTGTCCCTTAGCATATAAAATAATGAAAAATGACACATGCACTTAAAAGTAAGCAAATGAGCACTGAAAGGAAAGCTGGGCATGTCTAAGTCTTTATGCAGCTGTAGCCCTGGAAAAATGAAAAACAGCAGCTCCAACTTGCTTCAGCAAGCTTGAATTAGTGCTATAAGACTGTCCAGTGATATATTCCTCCTTGGAATAGTTTTCCTTTGGCACTTTTTCTGCCAGGAAGCAGGTTATTGCATGGAAGGCGACAAAGAGGAGCCTCCAATGCTTGATCTGCCTGCCAGTGGTCTCAGCACAGAGGGAGCAGGTCAGTCACAGTTCTCTGCAAAAGGAGGAGAAGAATAAGATCCTGACATTGCTCTTAAGGCAAAGAAAGGAATGGCAGGTAGACTAATGAGATTCTGCAGATGATGAAAAAGAAGCTTGTCCATCTCTCTCAGGTGCTTTATAGTCCTCATTACCATGTTCTCAAAGTGCCTCGTGGTTCTAATGCTCATTTTTATCCCCACTTCTATAGCACAGAAAGACCTCTAACATCATTTTACAGATGATGTCAGGGAAACTAATGGCACGTCTGCAGCCTGGTGGTGGGTAGATTCACGGAGGTGCAGAGCAGAAACCCCAGGGAGATGCAGGTTTGTGCACAAGTATATCCCCATAGTGATGTGCCCAAGACCGGAAGCTGGGCTTATGGGCCCTACACTCAAACACACAACATAGGACTTCTGACCTTCCCCTGGCTCAGCTGCAGCCACTTTTGGCATCTGCACTGTGCTTCTCTACACATCCAGCTGTGACCTGGCAACGGAGAAGCATCACTGCTGCCTGCAGTCCAGGAAACTCACTGGCATCCATAAGAACGAGCATGGGGAAGGACAGAGATGCACTGTGGTTCTCCCTCACATCCCAGTCAAGACCTCAAATTCCTCCGTCACACCTGACATTTACATAGGACTTACTTGCTATTCAAAGGATTCAAACAAACTTTACAAGCCACAGTTGAAGTCCCAACAGATGTACAGCTACCCAAATTGAAATCCGGCCAGTGTACCAGAAGACTGACCTGCGTGGGAAAAGAAAGTGCTAACAGATTTGTGTTAGCCTGCCCACCCTGACAGATTGCATGTCTTTCACTCAGAAAGGCTCTTCTGGCTGCTGCCACCCTTGTGACAATGCTGGGATATGGTTCACTGATGGGTTAGAGAAGAAAAATTTTAGATATTGAAAAAAGATTTAAATCTATTGAATACTGTAAACTCAAAGCAGAAAGAAAAGTCATGCTCCACCAACATATTTCATTTTTCCTACCTCTACAATTTTCCTTACCCTTTTGACTCACATGACATGGTTTAGCATGATACAATTTATCAAGAAATGACATATCCTGTTGTGTTACAACCTCAAATATCTTTTGAACTAAGCTGACCACAATTTGGGCATAACAACCCAAACAAAACTGTCTGTGGAAGGGTGCATTTTACCTTTCATGGTCACCTTTCTTTGCTGTTTTTAAGGTGGAGCACAAAGGAGAAGCACAGTTTGTTAAATGGTGCCAAACAAAGTAATGAAGACCACATCTTGGCTAATTTTTGCTTGTCCAGGTGAAGTTCAAAATGCCTGGAAACCGAAGAGCTCTCAAGGGAGGTTTTTTTACTGTCTCTTGAAAAGTATCTCTGTGATATTTTGCAAGTGTGTTTTGCGTGTGCTCCAAGCTGAGCAGAAATCTCATGAGGGCTCATTAGTTCACGCTCAGTGCTAACCAATCTTACACATTGGCC
Organism: Pipra filicauda; assembly: GCF_003945595.2. Classification (NCBI taxonomy): domain Eukaryota; kingdom Metazoa; phylum Chordata; class Aves; order Passeriformes; family Pipridae; genus Pipra; species Pipra filicauda. The sequence goes on from NW_024105080.1 coordinate 33,711, forward strand.
TGGCATGTGGGTAAAGTGACTTTGCCTCTGCTTGCAGAGTAGTGTGTGGTGTACCCTTGGAGAAAGAGCGCCACATAGCCAGGCTCAGGAGATCACTCTTGCTTGTCTAAATACAAAGCTAGAGAATAATGCTTTACACCCTCCCAAACCACAGCAGCTCTGGGAAGTGAAAAGAAGGCTCCTTGACCACATATGGATGCCCTCTTCAGAATGCAGGAAGGCTGAAAATTTCCTTATAGATTCTGGATCGCAGAATAATCTGTTAAATCAGTGCTTGCAGTGCTGTCCTCATGAGCCAGCTGTGCTTGTTTGCTGCTCTGCACAAGCAAAGCAGTTTGTATCTACTCAGGATATTGTGCTACTCTTGGGACCATTTTAATTTGTCCAACCCTTCCGTGCATGGCAGTGTAACCATAAGGGTCAGTGAAGATTTATTCACAAACTGTGTTGACATTCACCAAACTTTCAAGGATTTCTGTGTTTGTGCTCCCGCAGTCCTCATAAACATTTCAACATCTATGCAAAAACCATGAAGCAAGCCTGATTCCAACAATGGATCCATTCAGTAAATGTCAACATGCTATTTATACCAGCTGAAAATGAGTGTGACAATAAAAGAAGCAGAAAAGTACCAACAGGATACAGCTAACATTATGGAATATGAAGGGATATAAGAGAGAAGCACATAGTCCATATTGTCCTTGGCTTCAGTGCAGCAGTGCCAGAGCACCACTGCTGAAGATTTGGACTGCAGCAGTCTGGATAAACAGCTTGTCTCTGGATCTGAGCAGCAACAGCGAGACATCAAAAAGGCAATAAATCTCAGAGAATGGTGGTAGGGATGTGCTGCTGGGCTCCCGTATAATCAGCTTTTATGGAGAGCTTTCCATCGCTTGCTCTTAAGGCCTAATTGCAAGACATTATCTGGCCAAACAGTGTATGAAGTAGCAGGTAATAATGATTGCCTGCAGGAACCTCAGGTAGTGCAGCACACAAGATGAGGAGCTATTCTTGCCTCGCTTATTACCCAGGAGCTGATTCAAGGAGTAGTTGCAGTTGAGCCATTAAGCCACTGGTCACCCTAATAGATCTCAATTCAAATTCATTATAGGAGTGATTTTACCAAATGCTAGCAGTGACACTGAACTGTGGGAAAAGGATTGAATTTTGAATGAGGAATAAAATGACCTAAAAAGACTCTCTTAGGAAAAAAATTAAGAAATTAACAACTTTAGTCTCTGCATGTTGTTATGCAACCTTACTGTACTGGCATAATCCTATGGCTAAAGAAAAAAAAAGGATGAGTAATAGTCAAGGTACATGATCCACTGTAAAGGTCTATAAAGTTTTGGGGGAAACAGAAACCCAGATCAAATATACCCTTCAGATAGAATATTCGGCCAAATCTAAAGCTATTGTCAGCTGACAGAGCAGCAGAAAGTCATCCAGCTTCTGGGCAGAAAGCACGCCTGCTGCAGCACGAAAACATTCCCAAGGCTGATCATGGCCAATATTCACACTTTCACATCCTACCACAAACTCTGGCTTGCATCACTGACAGACCACAGCTGTTGTAGGGAGCATTCTCCAAAGTGTGTAGGAGAAGGTGACATTTCTGCCATGTATGAAGGTGACAGCACCAAAGTTAAGCATCTGTAAACAGCTTCTGTTTCATCCCTTTTCTTCTTTGTCTTCAACTGATCTGTCAGAGCGTAATGTAGCACATTTCTGACAGCAGGCCGAGGCAGAGAAGTAAATACTATTTGATCCTGCTTAGTATCCTTCAGATCCCATGGTGAGATTAGAGTTCCAGATTCATTAAAGAAAAATCAAGCATGTCCCAGATGCAAAACTCTGAATCCACCCCATTCTGCAAAAAGGTTGAAACAATAGATCCCACAGTCCCAACCGTACTTGACTTCTCAGCTCAACCTAATTCTGAAACCAGATGCCACCTTCAAAAGGAACTGACTATGGCACAGCACAGGGCAGAAGCAGGCTGGATGCAGAGAAAGGTCCAGCATTCAACTTTTCTTCCATCTATTTTTCAGTGCATCTCACCAGGAAGAAGATGGGGAAGCTTGTAGAGGATGATTAACTCCAGAAACATCATTAGAACAGGAAGAGGGGCACATGATCACACAGAGATACATCCATCGAGTGGTAAGGATATCCCTTAGGAAGCTGGTGACAGGGACTGCTCTGTGCTGAGAGGAATCAGAGAGCCAGTGAGGGCAGATAATACAATTACACTGGTCAACTTCAGCTCCAGATGAGCAGTAACCTATTGCAAAAACCAGTCACCCAGGAGGTCTAACACACCTCAAATCAGGTAGTTGAGTTACTAATGGTGATATGTAAGCATATTAACTACTTAAAATGTCCTCCAATCTAAAGAATGGGTGTAATATCAATCCTTAAAAAAAGGTTCCAGGGAGATCTGGGGAATCACAAGTCCATAATCATGACAACACTGGGCAAATTAGCAGAAATTGTAACAAAGAATGTAGCTACAGAGCATGAAAAAATGCCAGATTTGTGAGAAACTGCTGAGAGAAATCCTGCCTTACAGATCCTTGCAGAAAAAGGGGATCTAATTGATACAGCCTGTTTGTATCTCCAAAAGGTTTTTGACAAAATTCTTCATCAAAGTTTAATAGGTCAGGGGGAAAAGGGACAGTTCTGACTTGGGGAAAACAAAAAATAGATAGGACACAGGGGTCACAGTGAAGATGCTGAAAAAAATAGCTGATTTAGAAGAATTTGGTACAAGTCTACAAAATAAGGAATGGCATCGAAGTGATGGTTTGGAATCAACTTTTTCAATATCTCTTTCATTCCAAGAACTGTGGGTCATCAAATGAAGTCAGGAGAGCTGTTTAACACAACAGATAGCAGATCTGTGTAATTCCTTCTTAAGGTATATTATGGCTGCAAGAAAAAATTCTATGATTAACTCAAAGAGAGATGATTTTGAGTTGCTAAATAAACAAGACACAAGAGACTTAGGAAATCCCCAGATATGTATGAAGCTGGAGGCTGACAGAATACTAGGGGAAGGTATTACATGTCTGACTGCTTTAGGTATCCATTTACGACCACTTCTAGAGACAGAATAGCAAAACCTTGGTGTGAACATTGTCACCAGCTTTAGGCATTTGAGACCCTACAATGGCCAATCCTGACTTTAAGAGAATTAGCTTTCTACAGTAGCTGAAGACCTTCTACTATGTTAATTGAAATACTTTATTTATGTTAATCTGTGATGTTTTCTCTTCAACATACTCACTGTCTTGTATAGAAGTATAGCACTGAAATATGCTGGTATTGATAATTCTGGAAATGGGTGACACTTCCTAGCAGTGAGCTCTTGAGTCATATATCCTTACTGCCTCCAGATTCATGTAAGGACAGTGGCTCATTACAGAGAGTTGAAATCATTTCTTGCCAAGTACATGTCTAATTTTATGAATTTGAATTGTTTCATGCATACCAAAATCACAAGTCATGCTTAAACTTGGATACTATCTTGAAAATATTCCTTGGTTAGGGAATTCCACTGCCAAAGGACAGCTTGCCCTGTTCTGAAGAAATGCATCAAAGTAAATTATTTTTACTTCTCCTTTATTAAGCTAATCAACTTCTGAGCACCAGGAAACATCTGATCTCTTGGTGTAAGGAGTAAACAAGGGGAAAAAAATGTTTCTCTTATCATTTCTTCGAGTCTGCTTGCAAAAGGAAGCAAGACCATCTGAACTAAGATGTAGAACAACTACAGCTCTGCCTTAAGTGGTATTACTAGCAAATTATCACAAGTACGGAAATCATCAGAGTAAAATTCAGCTCTGAAACACATAATTCTATGTGTTCCCTCCCCTAGGTTTTCTCACAGAAACACAGTACCACAGGACATGGCATGGTCTTTTGGTGGTTTCTTTTTTTCAGAGTGGTAGAGAAATTAATTTTCAAATTGTCTTTGCTTTGGAGGCTTTAACAAAATTTCAATGTTCAGTGAAATAGTGAGATAAAATGCAAAAAGAAAGATGTCTTTTTTTTTTTTTTTTCCCCTAAGAGCTATATGTAGTCATGAAAAGGAGAGAGATGTTTTTAGGAATTACAGAGTTCCCTGACAGAAAAGAACTTAGCAAGTAAAATGTTCAGAGCCAAATGCCTTGATTTGGTACTTCTGCTGTATTTTAACGTTATGTATTTATCCTTCATTAACGATTCACCAAATTTTAGTGGCTTCCCAAAATAATGCACTGACAGCAGTCTGTATTGAAAGAGTATGTGAACTACTACATTTCCCTGTAGAGCTCTGCAATTGCCTGTGAGTCCCGGTATGTACCCAGTGATCATGTCTTTTGTTGAACTTCAATAGGGACCAAGTATCATGCTAGACTATGGACTTTCTGTTCATTAATATTTATCTTGGGGTTTGCTTTTTGTTTTGTTTTAGCCTAATTTTTACTTCCCTTTCCAAGGATGCTTCAGCTTTTAGAAGACTCCCTTGACTTGGATACATCAAGCTCTTACTAACGAGGTGGTTTTGTTCCCTGAAACCAAGGTGCTCAATACTTTTCTGTCTATCCTATTAATGTTGATGTTTCTCTATTTAAAAGAAATAATAATAAAAAAATCATAGTTCAATTTTTAATAAAATCTGCCTTTTACACCTTCAATTTTTTTTTTTTGTTTCCATTTCCTTTGAGACCTTCTCACTACCATGGATGCTTCAAGCCCTGCCCAGCTGTGATTTCAATCTCCCAGAGGCTGCAGGACCTGTCTCAGGAGGTACCACACTGATGCATGCACAGCCTTTGGATTTGTCATGTCTCCATCATCTGCTTATGGAAAGTGTTGAGCTCAGTAGAACACAAAGGATCAGAGCTCTATGTTGCCAGCTCCATTTTCAGGCACTTTACTCCCTAGCTTTTCATACTCAATATTTTATTCCTATGTGGTGCCCCTCCAGTGCTGAACTTATGCAGTTGTTCCAACATGAATTGAAACACAGTGTCTGCATACTGGAGGTAGGGCTTGATGGAGGATCCTATAATAAGGGAACATGATAAAAAAAGACTGCATTTGATAGAGAGGCAGAAAGAAAGGAAGGTTGGTGACAAAGAGTTAACATTCAGACTCCTCAAAAAATTACATCATCAGGTTGGCAGTTTCTAATGAATTCAGTGATTCTATTTAGCAGTGAAAATGCTGTTTGCTGCTTGGCATTTCAGTGCTTACATAATTTATAGTCTATTATTTGATAATGTATTGAAGCAGGTTGTTGTCTTTGGCACCATCAAAGGTGTCTGCTAATTCACTGCTTGACCTTCTCTGCATGCATGTAAAATGGAAAAGAAGTGGTACAGGATACCCTGCGACAGTTCCGAAAATGACTCATTGTTCAGTTTGATTTGGAGGAACCTTACCACCAAGCTATAGTTCTATTTATCTATGTCTGGAAAAAGAAGCAAAGAGGTGGTAAACCAATATTTTAAAAGACTGGCACATTTCTGTTCTGTTTGGTTTCTCCAGACAAGTATCATTTTGTAACCTAGGTAGTGAAAATGTACTGGCATTAGGACTGGACACACTATGCTTCTACCTAACCCATGTCTAAGTAGCCAAAATTGTCCTGTCCTGAGTGTTCAAAGGTGTTCATCACTGAAAACAAGAGGAGATATGCTAACAGCCAGCACACATGTGGTAAGAAGGACTCTGCTTGTATATAGGAACATTTTCAGAAGTATTTCAGCTTTTTAATGCTGAACACAAACAGTTTGCATTCAGTTTTCCAAGAAGTTTAAAATGTTAGATAAAATAGATCTACAGATCATCCAGAAGGCACCAAAGTACTGAGAAAAACAAACAGAAATATCAATCCTGGAGAACGCTTTGCTTCATGCATCCCCTGCAATGGAAAGGACAGAATGTGTTGCCGGAATGTGATGAATTGAAGAAGGCTCAAAGGCTGTCCACTGACAGGGGCTCCCCAGTAGTGACTCAGCTACTCAGCATACCCTGCAGGGAGCATGTGGCAGACAATTTGCACATGCCACCAAGTCGCAGTTTTCTTGAAACAAGAAGCAACGATTTTTAAGCACCAGCAGATTCCCATTACTTTACTTTGGACTGCAAAACTAGGGATTCTACGTGCAGACACAGAAAAAAAGATTAGTTAATACCTATATTACTGTGCTGGTACAGGCTCACAGAAGGGAACACACGAAAGTTTACATGAGGTGACAGAGCTGTCACCTGTCCCTCACAGGCTTCATCCTACAGCCCACACTACACCTGCTGCTGTTCAACTGCCCCAAATTGAAAGTGCATTCCAATATTTCTTTTCCTTTTTAATTTCAATTTTGTGTCTAACCTTGTAGAAAAATAAGTAGAACAATGTACTGGAAGAGGCAAGAAAAATTTAAATAACTTGTTAGTGCCAAAGTCATTGAAAGGGTTATTTAATCAGAGATGCCTGGTAGGGGCATAAGATGGAGAAGGCTACATTGTGGCACGGTTTCCTTGATGCTCTTTTCCCCAAGCATGACTTTTTTTCCCCCTGTGAGTCACTTTTATGTTTTAGAGAAAAGAGTTGTGAGCCACAAATACATGTTAACTGGAATTGATCAAGGACAAAATGAATAATTTACTTACTGAAGAAGAGATCATCTATATCGCTGCAGACTTTTTAGCAAAGAATTTTTTTTCCATTATGTTACAGCCATCCTGTTTCAGCTGTATTTACATATGGCAAGAGTGCTGCTTTGTTTCTAAACTGGCACATCCCAGCAGAAGTGCCCACCTTTTTTTTTGTTTCAGCATTTCTGATCTTAAAGAGCATGAATTATTCACAAAGAATTCCATACATCTTCAAAACATTTCTGTTAAATAAAACTGCATATTTAATTCCCCCCCTCCCCCTTGATTATCCACAATGAGGAATAATGATTTGGATTGCTGAAGATGATGAATTCTGGGCAGCTCTCTACATATGGCTACACCCACTCCCCTTCTTTTTTGTCAGACCTATTCCCAGCTTGACATTTTGTGCTACTTTGGTACAATTTGTAATTTTATATATTGTTATATTACATCTATTTATGTGATAGCAGTATCAAAAGTTTTTTAATAGTCAAAACAAAAAAGAAAAACAAACCAGAGTAAAAGGTTGAATAAGATATGAGATTCTCCAGGCAATCAAATAAAAGATGCAAATAACTAAACACAGACAACTTAACTGAATACAAAATATATATAGTCAAAAAGTCAACAACTCTGCCTTTTTGGTCCATCCTCTTTTGAATTTCTCACTTTAAAGTATACATAAACTCTACAACTACAATTAAAAAAAATGTTCAGGCAATGTAACTAAATTCCCCATTTAGACTAAAAAAAAAAGAAATTTTTAAGTATTTGGTTTCTATTAACAGTTCTCAAGCCATCATATTGTGTTTTTGTTTCTCCCTTTCCTTCCTTTTGGCTTAGATTTCTGAGTCAGGTGCATAATAATAAATCTGTCACAGACTTTCTGCATAACCTCCACATGCACGTGTACCTTAACTTCCTTAAGTGCCTTAAAATGGTGAGAAAAGTACTGCTAATTCACAGGATTACCACAAAATAGATTTTTTGATGGTGTGACACTCATTTATTGAAGCCCTGAGATCAGTGAATATTACATCTCATACATAAAGTAAATATCAAAGTTGTGTATTAACTGCAGTCTTGAAACTTGTGGCTTGGAATTTCAATACATTAAATTATTCAAACATTTTTGGCCTTGCGGATCCCTCAAGCTTTGCTATATTCTCTGGTATTAAAAGTGCATTTTAAAAATACAATTCTATATTTTCTGCATTCACCTTCGAAGCTGAGGAAAGCTGTACTGATGCGTAAAAGTAAACAAGGTCAAATGAGCAGTCATCATTTTTTCACAACCTGTGGCTACAAGACATTTCTCTGTGGGGCAAGCTCAGTCCCTTGAGTTCTATTAAACTCCAACTCCACCTGAAAAACCTGTTCCCTCCTCAGTCTGGGTTGACTTTTTATCGATATGGGCACATTTTACACAAAGCTGGAAGGATCAGTACTGAGACTTTGCTACTCTAGTACCCAAAGAATACTAACATCTAATCCAAACTACTTACAATAGGTGATGGATAATGAGGTGTAGAAATCACCTTACACTGGTAAGTGGTGATTATACATGTCTTGGACTCGGTCACTGAAGTTCTGCAGCAGCTCTGGGGACTAAACCCAGGTATTCTACATCCCAGACCAGCATCCCGACTTCCTCTTACCAAACAGACTTTAAAATCCCATTCCTGTCAAAAAGATGGAGTTTTTTTCAGTAGGTGAAAAAAAGAGAAATTTTTTCCCAGAACAGAGAAATGATACAAAGACAACTCTAGAAGACAGCCTGTCTGGCATAGCTTCAGACTGTTGTCTGGGTGCATAGCAAACTGCCTTTCCTAGAAAGAGGAAGAATACTGTTTGAAAAAGTACTAAACATTCATGGAAAACAGAGCTTAAACTACTGTCTCTGTCCTAGACATATCCTCCCTGTTCAGACCAGAAGTGCATAAAATGCAAAAGGAGGAAGGATCTGCGGGAAGAACCATGACATCCACCTATATATTGTAGGAGGAGTTTATGCTACATTTGCAGTACCTCTGAAGTAAGCTGCTAAATACAGAGCAACTTAGATTTACCAGCATGAAACCCTCCAGTTTTATGAGCCAACGTGTGGTATGCGAAGTGTGGTGAAGGCAGTCTAGTGAGATACACAGCAAGGCAGAGAAGGTGATTAGCATAGAGTGACTCAGATCATTGGCCATGCTGAATTTCTGACAAAGAATCTGGCACAAGCATAAATTCGAGGAAAACAAAGTCTGTACACCCAACTAGTGACAGCTGCTAAAAGACGAAGAACTGGAAGGAGGGGGATATTATCCATCACACTGGGAAAAAAAAAAAGGAAAAGTAGAATTATACCATTGCCAAGAACAATAACTGAAACACCAGAGGTCCAATAGAAATGTTGCATAAGCACTGTGATCCCAAACAAATTTAGCCAAAAGAGACCTACCATGTACTTTCACAAAAACAAGTAGCAAGAATTTTAAATTTAGAAGTGAAAACTTTCTCATTTACTTGTAGTTTTGGAGATGACTCACTACTAGCCTAGGATCCCAGCGACAGGAGATTTTGCTGAGAGAGCATTGCTTTCTCTCCAGAGTGGCACCTCCAAATACGACCAAACCACTTGGGCCACTCAAGTGAATTGAAAAAACCAGCAAAATCACATTTGGGGAACAAAAAACCTCCAAAAAACCCAAGCCCAAACCAAACCAACCAACCAACCAACAAAAAAAATAAATCCCAAACTTAAAAAGAAAAACAACCAAATCCCAAAAAAAACCCCAACAAGACAACCCCCCCAACCCAAAAACAACAACAAACCCCCACCCAACCAACCAAATAGAATCAAACCCACAACCTCCACACACACACACACACAAAGAAATAGGTTTAAACTAAAGACAGCCATGAAGAGCGAGAAAGGAAGAGGTGCAAGGAGAATATGAAATAGAGCCATCTGTAATCCCCAGTGCTGCAGCTATTTCGGGAAGAAAGGAGTGAGCAGTGCGTACACAGTCAAAGGATGCAGAGGGCTGTCGTTCAGAGGCTGATGTCTGTAGTGCAATTCCAGTAAAAGCAAGGACTCTTAAAGTTTATGCACAGCCAAAGCCAGTCACCTGTCACTCAGCTGCCATATTTGCAGCTGTACTATTGAATGAATGTTATAATTCCAGCTGGGTTGTGGTGCCAGATGCAATATCGTTAAAACAACAATGATAAGCAGCAATCTTAGACTGGGCAAGTGTGACCAACTGCAGGTGATCGAAAATAAGTCTTCCGCGGCCAGCTGGCAGCAGCAGGATGGGGCTAAAAGCTGCACAAAACGAAATCTGATCATGTTTAGAGTTTACACTAGTTTACAGGAGTATGGTATAAAGCAAGCAGCTTGCTATAGAGGTGTCAATGACTGGGGACACTGCAAAGAGCTCAGGTCTGATCCAAATAGTTGCTAGAAACAAAGGCGAAAGGGAAACTACCATGGGACTGGTCTGTATAAGGCAAGTATGGACTTCGAGCAGAGTGGAGGTTTTAGAACTGCAGTCTCCCTAAATATTTAAACAAATGTCACCAGTGGCAAGAAAACATGGAAAAGCTTAAACTTGGATATAGGAATTACTACAAAAGGATGTGAACAATCCAGAGGACCAAAAAGACACTGCCAAAGGACAAGGCAGTGTTCCTACTCGCTTGCTGTGCAGAAGTACCTGCTGCCATCACAGGATTAAGAGATATTGGCATGTGAAGGTGTGCCAAAAAGGCTGTGTCCATAGCACAGCCTAGGAACTAGTAATGCTCACATCAGCAATTAGGAAAAGGCAGGGAAAAGCTGACCCCAAATTTACAAAGATTCCTGTGGGGAAAAAGAAAAGATGTAGCAGAGTAAGGAGCGTGTTGCAACAGTTTGCTGCAGGGGTTTCGTGGAGGAACCAGAAGAGGCATCAGAGCCACTCGTAGGCTGACTTACTACAGTTGTGGGACCTTTACAAACAGATTTCTTCACAAACAAGTCGTTTAGTTTTACAAGCCTACAAACCATGTGACACCCAAATAGTGTGGGAGTGCTCACTGCTGATACTGCACATCCATCGTGCATGAAGGCAGCATCATTTTGCAGTGTATACATAATAAAAATCCCTTTTATTATGGAAGAGGATGTAATCTTAGTCAGATTCCAGAGATTTAAAAGTTTTATTGTTATATTTATTGACAATACATAATAAAGTTTCTTCTAGTATTCATTGTCTTTTTGACTGCCTCACTTACAAATTATAATTGCAGAAAATTTTTTCCTCTTTTTCATTTTATTTATTTATTTATTTTCAGATTTATCTCTTAGTTGATTGAGAACCACAGGAACTGTATGCATAAGAAACAACTAAGCTACAGGCCTTTCACAGAATGATTAATTAAGGGGACCATTCATTAGATTTCAAATGCAAATGGGACCTAGTGTGGAGGCACAGAAGGAGTATGGTGAAAATACTTCACTGATTTACTTAGATTAAAGGGACTACAAAACTTAAAAGTAATGATAAAGACAGTATGTGTAACCACAATCTAGTATATACAAGCATAAATAATGCTACCAGTTTGCTCCAGCACTTTTGCAATTTCTGAAGTAGGATTCAGCCCATTCTAGTGTCACTATTGTGATAGTTCATAAACTCTCAGGTGTCTTTCAAGATAGCAAGATAAGCACCTTCAATCACAATATTCATGAGTTTACTTTGAGGGTATGTGTTTGAATTAAAATCCATTTTACTTTGGCTTTACATCACATTTTATGTTTGCACACTACAGATTGGTTTAAACTAGTTTACCAGATCACAGACTCCTGTTTTAAATCATTACATCAACACAATGAAGCAGTGCTGCCTGGGTATCACACCATCTCTTTTGTGTGGCAGGAGAGATTTCAGAGAACAATGTGAAGCCGAGAGTCTTGTAGGAATCTGCTTTGCTCCTCACTGACTTTGAACTCCTCCTCGTGGCGTAACCTGCCATTCTCATTACCATGCAGTAACTTGTTCCTAGCAGTTGCAACAGAAACATCTTTAAAATTCAGTTCCCAAGAGCTCTCCTTCCTAGCTGAACACAGCAATCCTCAATAATCGAGCATTAGCACAATGCGGAATTCAAATGTGTATGACACAACAATATGAAACAAATATATATGAAGAAAAATGAAATTCTATTGCCTGGGGAGGTGTTCTGCATGGAGACCTAAGGACTACTCCTGGCTCATGAGAACTAAGGATGCCATTGACAAATCAGTTTACTCCCATGATGTTCCTTGGAGCTCAGTATGTCTCATTAACCACCAGAGCAAAGCACATAACAAATAATCCATGCTATCCATAAAAACAAAACAAAACAAAACAATCAAACTCTTTGGCTCTCTTCGACCACTATGCTTCTTTTCTGCCATGAATGCATTTAAATACTTATCTGAAAAATTCTCTTATTGCAGAAACAGATCACATGGAGTGAAGGGATTGCAATCAACTTCTGTTTGTGCTAATGCAGTTCATAATCATTAAACAAAAAACAAAAAAAAGAAGCAAAAGATAGAGATTTTGGTCATCAAACACACCTGCTGGATATCTAGCCACATCTGTATTGCATTTGCCAGCCCTCAAACACAGCACATCAGAGTCTGGACACCACTAGTTTTCCTAATCAAGCCTGACTGTCCTTGAGTGTGTTTGCAAATATTTGTCAGGTACCTTGGAAAAAATACATTAGAAGAGGACCTGTGCTTGATCTGTGAGCCATTTGCTTTGACTGCTACTTGCTGTTGTTGGAGTGGTATGACAGAATGGTCACCAGGAAAAAGAAAACATAACCTGTGCCAATTTAGACAGATAATGTGGCTCCCTGTAAAAATAAACCTTTGCCTTGAGAGCCCCTGTGTTTGATAACATTTGCAAATCTTTCAACTGGACAAGGCCATGCAAGGAATGACGTAATAACACAAATACAGTAACTCATGCTGATTATTTAGGCAAAAACTACTGGAAAATCAGTTGTCAGGAAAAAACTCAATAAACCAAACAATATTTTTGTTTTCTGGTTAACATAAAAATAAAGAAATTACTGATGCACTTCTTTATATTGACAGAATCTTCTACTGATCACAGTCTTTTTCAGACAAGGGAAACCAGATTCCTTCCTCAGACAACAAAATAGTTGTCAGTCTTTTTCTTTCATCAATTTGTTTAAAGTCAGCAAAATGTTTTCTGTAACCACAGGTTGTAAGCAGAGCCTTGTGGTGCGACCACACTGGTAACAGCTGTTCATTATGCTCTGCCACAGAAATCATATTCCTGAGGACTGAGCCAGAGCTATGACAGGCTCCAGGCTCTGCTAAATGAACCTGACTGGCTGAAGATTCCACACAATGTCTCTCCTACCAAAACGAATAACCAGAAACAAGGTGGCTCAGTGGGACACGTGTCTGTGCCACAGTAGCGCTGGTTTATTAACTTACTGATGAGTTTAAATTCACAACAACAACAAAGGTCAAGAGATGCATGAAATGCAAGTTTGAGATGTCTAAGTCACATTGCCCAAGCACACAGTTACTCAGGATCAGGCGATGCCAGGAGCATCTTACACAGATACAGTTGGATTTGCTGGAGGATGTTTTTCAGAGAGCTCACTCCTTTTTCCCTCTTCTGCCTTCAAAGTAAGTGGTGTCTTGCTGCCAGAACTAGTGCAAATAATGAGAATGTAATTTACTTCACAGAGACTACTGGCTACAGCTGTGAGAAAGGTAAATGTGCTCTTAAGCTCCCTTAATAGAGATATTCCAATAGAGATCTAATCTAAAAGCTATTCTGGAGGACATTCTGCAAGACAGGATGTACATATACATGTATTTGCTTAACCCAGTATTTTCACTTTGTCATTGATTTGCTCTGAATCTTGACAATAGTTTGGTAAATTTTTTGTAATTTTCCAATTCAAAATTCAAATACAACTATAGTCTCATTATATATCGAATTCCAAGTCCTAAATACATTCTTCTTAGGGAGAAATGAAGGCATAAATTGAGATTATTGGCAATTGGGGGAGCCTTACAAGGTAATAAAGTGAACAACTTTTACATTTTAATCGAAACAGCAAAGCTAATGATGAAATATAAGTTTTACTTCTTTTTCCCAGCAAGTCATGGGAAGCATGCTTTTAATAGCTGTTTACACCCTGCTATCACAGCCCCTACCAAAACAAGCAAACAAATCAGGTTTTGAACATCTTACGCTGGGCTGACAAAGTGGAAAAGAGAAAGGTGGGGGCTTTTTTATTGCTATGTTTAGGGCTTTTTAGTTGTTTTGCTTTTTGGGTTGTTTTTTTGGTTTGGTTTTTCTTATTATATGACTATAGTATGGCACTCTGGTGGTTTCAGTGGCAAGGTATTAAAAAAAATGGACAATTTAAAAAACCCCTCTCTTTCTCTTCCCAGAAGATCATCTTTGCCATGTGGTTTCTTACTGTAATTTACTAGTGTGAAATAAAATTGCCTTATTAACCTCGTCATAGTGTAATCATGGTTTTGGTCCTTGTGACAAGGTGTTATTTAGCAGTGTGCTTCATGTGCTCCAGGGCAGGTGTCAAAGACAAAGGGGAAGCACTGTGAGAGTTATAAAAATTGGATATGCTTGTACTCCTCCTCTCCCACCTTTCTCTCTCCTCTCTGCCCTTATACTGATCTTTATCCTGGACCATGGAGATGCACGTTTTCTGAGGAGTAGAGGATGCTTCAGTAGCCAATGTCCCTGCTGGCCTGAGCCCCGAGGCACTGCTGACTGCCAGCTGTGGCACAGGTCACCCCACACGCTGCTGCTCTGATGGTGACAGTGGGCCATGGAGAGATAAAATGTGACCAAAAAGGTAATACTAGCTAAATTTCAGATGCTCTTCACTACCTTTTTTTTTTTTAATCATCTACCCACCTGCTCATGGTGCTTGCATTATTTCCTTTTTCTCCCCCCATTTCAGAGCATTCCTTCAAATTGTACTTGCCATAATGAACTGAATCTGCCCAGTTTTCTCTGTGCCCCATGCAGCAATACTGAATGATGCATTGCAGGTGTCGCCAGGCTTTGTTATAGCTTTCAAGGATTTTGCAGGATCTGTGTGTTCTCAGTCTTTAATTTTTCATTTCCTGCCACCATAAGCAAGCACAGAAGAACTTTGAGAAAGAAACTTTAGGGTCAACTTCCAATATTTATGCTATTATCAAATTAGGACACCTTCAGAAATTTGACATCAGCTTTGAAAGGAAACAGACACAATTGTTAAGGTTGCTGTATAAATGTTTATAGAGATGGAAAAGATATGCTGCAGAGTCTGTTTTCTCCAAGAAATAAATATTGATTGGGTTGGAGCTTATGTGCTTAACTATTTCATTGCATAGATTTTATAGATGACATTTGAAAAAGGTTAATGCATTCATCTTATTCTGAGCCAAGGAGGACCACAGACTATCATGTAATAGGATCTCCTCATATATACTGAATAAAAGTAATTTTATAGAAAACTTTAAAACTATATAAAATGTTAATACCTAAGTAAAAATACACATTTTAAATCAATAGTTTGTGTCATATTCCTGTTAATCTTGAGGCAATGATAACAGGAATATTGAAGTGTGTTCACTAGAAATTTTAAAATGAAAGTAGAAGAGCAAATTTCATAACAACTTGTCTCTTTGTCTCATTCAAGCCATCGTTTCAGGTGTATGTTCTCAGACGCTGCCAGTACCCAGTGTTGAATGCTTTCCAAAGGTACAGTAAGTATACTATAGTACAAGAATCTCACAATTTAGCTATTGAAAATAGAAAAAATAATTGCATCATTTAAAAAAAAAAAGAATTACACAACCCCTCAGAGTCAGGGCCCTATAAAGAATTATGAGCTGAATGTTATTTTTAAGATTCATCTACTGTGCATCACCCATTTTCTTATTGTCCTTTGCAGTTTTAGCGAAGTACGGAACAGCGTATCCTGAAAAATGCTTTATAGGTGCCCTCATTCTCCACAGGAAGACTGCCTAATAAATAGTCTGTGTCTCTACCAACCAAAATTCCACACAGCCTAACTGAACTTAGAGATGGCCAGACTGATTCAGATTATAATGAAATTCCCTCTTTGCTCCAGAACTGAGGAAACTGGCACTGTCAGCCTCTGGTGAGGACTCTAAAGCTCGTCTCAACACTTGTAGAATCTTTTGATGGCAGCCCTGACTTGAATAGGAACTACCTTGCCAGAGGCCACTGGCACTGTGTTTCAGGTAATGCTGGAATGAAGAACACCTGATCCTCCTCTCACAGGGGATTTGGTCCAAACTTTAGTCAACAGAAGAAAGCGCCGGTGGAAAGCCTGTTCCCCTCCTCTCCTTTCAACAGTAGGAGTGACAGCATCATGACGCGGGGAGGATGTGATCCAGTGTCAGCAGGGAAGGAAGCTCAGTCTCCAGGCCATGCTCCCAGCCCCATTCTGACCATTTTGAAGCTGACTCAATAAACTAAGATGAAGTATGAACCAGCTAAATAGGGCTGAAAGATAGAAATTTCTAGGCAAAATCACACCTGATGATTAAAGGCACAGGTTCTACTTTGCAAGGCAAGGACCAATGTGCCAAGAAGTTCCTGGAAAAGGCCATGAGGTTGAACACACAGAGTTTGGAGGGTGAGATATAATCAGCTAAATGAATCACTGCTACAAGAAAGAATCCAGTTCTCACTGATAATAACAGAAATAATCCCTTGCATTTAATACAAACCGAAAATACTCAACTTTTTTCATAAAAGCTCTGTGCATTCCTCCTTTTACAAACTATAACTGCTTGCACAGATCTCACAGGCAGACGATTCGATACAGGACAGTAGTCTGCTTTACTGCCTGTCTTCTGAGCAATTGCTGAGGTTTTGCAGAACCAAATTGAAGATTTTTATCTCAAATGACCTCTTAATAACCCTTACACAGCAAATACCTCACAATGTTCTGAAAGTCGTCATTTCAGAAGTATTTGCTGCAGATATTACTTTTGGAATAAGGATCAACAACTTATGTCTCCTGCAAAGTCACTGCGAGTCTCCATCATAGTTTATTTTCATCAAAAATGGAGCATTTCTTGACACGTTCTGGTGTCTGCTACATAACTCATATTGACTACTTGCATTTTCTATATTGTAATCTAAATATGACATAAAAAATAATTTATAGTCAAACATTTCATTTTTACCATCCCTTAGTGACATTCAGCTTTCCTAGTTCTAACTGCCCATATGTCCAGTGAGACCCATCATTCTCTACTGACAGATCCATTTTTAGAAAGAAATGAGAAAATCTTTCATATACCATGCAACGTAGCCACATGGAAAAAGTTTCATCTCAGTGACAGTCTTTCTGTCTCCAGCAGGCAAGTGCTCAAGGAAACGGATCCCAGGTGAAGTCACTACCAGGAGCAAACCAAAACTGAATGTTATTTTCAGAGGAGGCTTGGTGGTGTCCTGCACAGGAGCTGGCACTGGGAACCCATCCAACCCCATGTGCCTGGCTGGTGACCTCTCAGGCTAGTGGTGCAGAAAAACACACTGGACATGATTTTCAAACTTGGATCAGTAAAAAAAGATTAGCAATGTAACAGTTGATGCATATATTTAAAACTTCTTACTTTAGTTAACATAGCCATTAAAGGCAAGGCTCTATATGCTGAAGTCACTTATGGTGTAGCTGTCAGCATCAGTCAATGCAGATGTGACATGTGTTACTCCCTTCCTCAGCCAGAGCTCTTCCTTTCAACCTCTGGGACTGTACTGGGAAAAACCACCACAGATCCTTCTTCTTCTCTTTACATATACGTGGAAGATACCTGTTCCTGCTGATAGTAAACTTCTTACAATGCAAGTGTGACACAAACAAATCAAGTCCAAACAAGTAGGTACTTGGGGCACACAAATGGTAAGAAGGTGCAGTACAGAGAATCCACAGTCATCTGGTTTCCATCTCTGTCTTCTTCTTATCCATGTGGATAATAGGTAACCTGAATTATGTTAAAAAACTATGCCCTGTGAATTCCTCAGGCTATTTTAAGAGTCTGGGGGAATGTGTGCACATGGGTGGGGCAGAGGAAAGAATCCAGAGAAAAATGTTTTAGTATTCTGAACTTTTTCTTTAGCCAAAAGAAAAGAAGAAAAAAAAAAGATTTTGGGGTTGCTAATCTTTGGATAAAAAGTTTAAGACCTTAAATTAAAAAAATACATTATAATTTCAAGTATTTGGGAGGTGTCTTGCCTTGCCTTTCATAATTTTCAAGAATTGATTTCTAGGGACTGGTAATTCTATGCATGCCCAAGATTTGATAACTACACACCCACAGATGAACATATCTATGACAAGAGAGAGAAAAAGGTAGATACAGATGTATACTTCTAAAACAAAATCCAGTGCTTCCAAACCTGTTGTTTGTCTGTCAGGGCTGTTATTCAGCACAGTCCAGATAACACCAGAACAGACAAAAGATGATGCCTATTGGTTGAGTTGGGTTTTAGCAGTGTCATTGACTTCTCATTCCTGAGCAGCACAGGAGCCTCGGCTCAGTTCTGGCTGATCAAATGCTCAAGTTCACTTTTTATTTACTGTGAAAGCCAAATTATAGATTTTATTAGCCTAGAGGTGATACTAGAAAAGTGAAAAAACAGAAATGTGACCATTATCCTTGCAAAAAATACCATACCTATAGAAATCCATTTAGAAGAAGAAACTTCTTCAGATGAAGTAAAAAAAACCATATAATAAAAATTCTGCCTTTATACCTGAGAATGAATCTGGTTCTGTAAGACAAGTCATGCATCACAACAGCAGATGCAGCAAAAAACAAAACTAAGGGTAAAATGTGATTGGACAAACAAGATCTCAACAACTGTATGTATTAGTTGCTGGTGGATGCTGAATCCTGCCATATCACTGAATGTTTAAGAATAAGTCTGTAAACACACTCTGTAATTGAATGTCAAGAAAAATGAAAATATATTGTTTTATTGCTACTGTTCATTGATTTATTGAAGTGATTTATTGTCATTGGACATGAGGACCAACAAATCATTTTGCTGACAGCATCAGCTGCCTTAACTAGGTTGTCAGTTCACGACATTAAAGGTAATGGATGGTGATTATTTTACTGTAATGGGTTTAATCAGTGCTTTGAATGACTTAGCAGTCATGTCATAGTATAGCCAACTCATCATTCATCAAGGCAGCATTTTGTTTACCAACATCATCTATAATTCATCTGATTGTTGACAATCATCAACAAATACCTCTCAGGCTAAGTTTTATCAGAAATGAAAATCTGCACAGTTGCAGCATACTAACTAACCCCACAGTTTACAATCAGAGGAGAAACATGGGAAGTTGCTTTCTCCTCTCTGAGAAGAGGAACTGTCAGCCTGAAGAGACACTGCCAAGGCCACGTTCCCCTGGGATGCTTTTCAGTCCAGCACTAGGATTTACAGCTTTCTGAAATACACAATGCTTGTTCTGCTGTATGTGAATGCTCTCAGCAAACCTTGAATTCAGCATTACACAGAAATTTGGGCTTATTTTAGAAAAAAGAAGGGCAACCAACCTGCTCTGTATTCCCAATAGAGAAAAAAAAGTAAGCATAGCCTCTCTGCTTTTCTTTTCCTGAATGGGGTTGAATCATAATGCTTATTTGTATAGTGATTAAATTAATTGTGGAGAACTCCAGATTCAGAAAAGTTCCCGCTAACTTTGTGGAAAACGGTACAATACTAGAAACATTACCATCCTAAGATATGCCTTTAAATCATTGCTTGTATTGTTTCTTATGGATAAGGGACAAGATGCAAATTGCTGAAGAATTTTTATATCAAAATGACAGGATAACAGCTTAATTACCCACAAAGGTAGATTATTAATATATATTACTGGAAAATTTCTAGAGCTCCTGTAGCTTTTTACTAGCTTTTAGTGCAAATTTTTCTCTGACATTTGCATCACAGATCTCAACATTTATATTCTTCTACTGATCTACTGGTGCATGGACAGAGAGCTACTTTAGATGTAGCAAAAGAAGAGTATCAAAGTTCTGCCTTTGAGATGTGAGAAAGACCCTGGCTGAGTAAAACACAAGTGATAGCTGTTCCACATACCTTAATGTAATAGGAAATAATTTCAAAGTTATGTGAAAGTATTTTACATTTCAAAAACATATTTGATTATTGTGTATAAATATGTAAGAGACCTGCAGAAATGAAGTTGAAAGAAAAGATATTTGAAAAGAATATTTAAAGTAAGAATAATCCCCTTTTTCTTACTCCATACTTAATGTTTGGCCTATAAATATTGAAACTATGAGAAATGAATACATTTTGAGAAGAGGTGGACCAACTTTTGAAGGTGCAAATAGGATAAGGAATAAAAGTTATCTTCAAGGCCAACAGTAAACACAAGCCAGTGTTCCAGTCCAAAGACTAGACTAGAACTGTCTGATGTGTCAAAAAAAACCCCAAAAAGGTGCTTAAAACACTATGAAAAATATTAAATTCCAACCTGTTCGTTCAGGAGAAAGTATATGACCAGATATATAAGCACCCATAGTCACCGTGTTGTCAAAATTGTGAAGGGATACAGTGAAATAAGGACAGCAACACACAGCATTAGGAATAACGCATCATGCATATTAGTAATATCCTGGTAATATCCTAGACTGAGATATCCATGGATTAGAGATGGTCTACAGTAGAGAAATTACTTTCATTAGAGTTAAAAGAAGATTAAATAAGCTATTAGAGATTTCTTCCAACCCTAATAGTATTTCACATGTAAAAATGAAACTGAAGTGAATAGGAAGAACTGATAAAGACTGATACATAGGCTAACAAATGTCATTAGGGTAAAAAGGAAAGATATCAATGCTGATGCAAAACCAAGACTACAGAACTCATTAGTAAGGATTGTTTAACCATTTTAAAAACAACTGGCCTTAGTGTCAGACAGAAAGTACAGGACAAGTTCCTAAAAATCTTTGGAAAACTTCAAATTCACAGTCATTAAACAAAGAGTATTTTCAGAGAACAAGATCTTGAAAACTGAAATACTGCTCTTAGAAGCATCGTGGCAGTTATGCATGATTTCCTTAGCACAAAGTCCGAATTTAGTCAGACATCATATTTTTAAAAGTTTTACAATATTGTTGCCTAAATGCCTTGTTCAGCATTGCAAGATTCTTAAACTAGATGTGTTAATGGAAAGGCTTTTTTTCACAAAGTTTAGTTTGCCTGAATAACATATGTGTTTCTTCATGAACTTAGCAACTCCTGTGTTTTCTAAATCAGAGGCAAATTAAGCTATGTAGAGATAGTCTCTGTACTTAGAATATGAAACTGAAGTTTAAATGCTCTAAGGTCCTGACTCGGCAGGCAGCAGGGTACCTCCTCAGAAAGATGTTACAACATTCAGCAGAATAATCTATCTAAAAAGCACTTGTTAGCTCTTAGAGTAGATGAAGCAAACCTTAAATACATGCAGAGAGAGTACCCCAATAAGAGAAGCTCAATATTTTTTCTATCTTTAGGTATCTTCGAGATGAAGCCTGGTTTGGGGAGGAGTTTTTTTAGGTTTTGTTGTTGTTTTTTTTTTTTTTTTATAAACCAGCTGTAAGTGCAAACTCAAATCTGCCTTCTGCTTTAGAAACATTCCCTCACTTCCCTTCCCCCACCCGTTGTTACCCTTGCTCTGACCAAGATATCGTAAATGCTCCCCACCTCAGAATTGAAGAACAAGACCTCTGTACAGCTAGAGACTGTACCTACAGCTTTTCCCCTTGGCATTTCCAAGATGAACCAGCATGCAGAACCTCCTTTTAAAGAAGCATCTCCTTTGGAAGACATTTTACTCATGTCAGTAGCAACACTGGGCATATTAACAGCAGAACGAACAAGGCACATTAGAAACAAGTGTCTTCATGGAGTTGCTTTCATGGCATAGTGACTTCAGAACATAATGCAGATATTTGGTGGAAACCAGGTACACAAAGTGAACTATGAACACTGCGTTTGGGTTTGAAATTGGTGTCCGTCTAAGGTGACATATCTCGGACACCTGAGGTGGCAAAAAGTGCTGTTGCAGGCAATGCTTGAGTAATGACTGCACTGCAAAGCTACTGAGCTTTAATCTACCCTTCTCCAGCAGTGTTAGCACTGAAGGTACGGCAGCACTGACTTCAGCCAGCAACGCATTAGCAACATACTGAAGCCCACACTGCTGTGTCTTCATTTATCCTCATGTTTCATCAAGTCTCTGGAGCAGTGGGGGATATGAAATCCCTCAGCACAGAATTGATTTGAGTGCCTTGCAGAGATAATTCACACGTCAATACTGTTAACCATTTCATTTTTTCTTATGAAGGAAGGGAAGGAGGATAACAAATCACATTGGAATCTACTTTCTAGCTTCCAGCAAACTCAGCAAATCAAGAACTGGAAGCTGTACTTAGCTGAAGAAAATGGTAAAGGGCATGTTAGGAAGTCAAATCTGAAAATCATATTATGGACAGGCAAAAGAGATTTTAAGGATCAATTTATAAAAAGCAAAGATTTTTTCCAAAATAATATATCAATAGTAGAGTGTCTGCCAAAGAGTGTCTAGGAGCAACAATTAGTCAAAAGGATTGTGCTTTATTAGAGAAGTGAAATCAATGCATTCAGTGTTTGTTAGGAAATAATTGAGAGGTGACATATAGTTTCTCTACAGGAAAAAAGCCAGAGCAAGTGCCTCAAACTGAAATGTAAATAAGAAAAGTTTAAGATCAGAAAAGAGTAAGCAGTAGTATTCCAATAAGAATCCTAAAATGAATTACACATGGAACACTTATCACTTAAACAGGCTTCAGTAGAGACATATGGAATTCTGTGTTTTTCTTTAATGGATCAATGAAAAACTAGGGCATCAAATCTAACTTTTTATACCAATGATAAAAATCATAATAAAGAAAGAAGTAGCACACAGACAAACAGATATAGCATAGGAAAGCCAAGACACAAAGCCATGTCCCATGAGGGTATTCAGGAAGGAGATGATAAATGAGTATAAGGCCATTTCGATTGATCTTCTATACTTGGATTTCCAATGAGGCTTTGACAGGGTTTCTGAACAAAGGGTCTTAAAAAATTTAATTTTATGGAAGTACAAGGAAAGCCCTTTACAGGATAAATGGTTTAGTAAAAGATAGAATGTAAAACATAAGAATAGTCATGTTTTATAACATAGGGAAGTTAAACTGTGGGCCCATATGAGTCCTCCTCAATGTATTTAAAGCTTAGGAAAGGAATAAATAGGTAACAGAGTGTCTTTATGATTCAAAATTATTCAGGGTACTAAAAATGAAAACTGATTACAAGAAGTAGCAGAGTGATCTCACAGTACTGAATGAAGACACAATCAATCAATGTCAGGTGAAATTTAAAATATAGCATTTGAGGGAAAAATGATCTAAATATATATATTAATGTACTCTAAATTACCTCTCAACATTCAGGAAATATCTTGGAGTCATAATGGATAGTTCTTTGAAAATGTCACTTCACGGCACAGGAGCAGTAAGCAAGGAAAACAGAATGGTAAGAATCATTAATGAAGGATGAAAAACAACACCAAAAACATCATTATGCCACTTTATAAACCCATGGTGCCTCCACAGTTAGGATACTTTCTAGGCACCCCACCTCTAAAAGGATAGAACAGCAGAAGAAAAC